>NC_136426.1:150243778-150318778 GCF_052849685.1 Lactuca virosa
CTTAAGCAAGTCGGCGTCTAATAGACGTCATGACAGGCGAAATTGTCATTATCAAGTATGGTTATAATGGCTCACTTAGAGGAATTAACATTATAAAATTTACGGGAAACCATTCTATGTTCTTTTTGGATAAAACGGGAAACCATTATATTTTCTTTTTGATAAAACGGTAATCTATACGCACTGGTACTCAACCACGGGGGTTGAGATTCCAGCATTCTCTATCGCAGACTACATCGGGTTGTCTGGAATCATTCTCTTTCTATTTTTGCAAACATTAACACACATGCATTAATATAAGATCGGACACAAATATTTCAAACCATTTCTTTTTAGAAAATATCGGATTTTCTGGGAACGTTCGCTTTACTTTTACAAACAAAATATAACAAAGGGCATACATGCATATATTCATAGTTTTAGAACGAGACTTACAAACTATTTTTTACAGAAAATATCGGATTTAATGAAATCACAATGAGAACTACTCTAAACAAGTACAAAACCATTTTATACAAAAATGCTTATGAACTCACCAACTTTTTAGTTGACGCTTTTCAAATCGACTTGTATCCTCAGGAATCCAGTAGCAGGTAATATGCTCGACTAGGAGATCAAGTGGTGCGACTTCAAGAAATTTTACTTTTATTACTTTTGTGTAACTGATGAACAAGTTCAATATGTAAACTATGTAAGTGTGTATTTCCAATGTATGATGTTTGGTTGCTATGTTTCATTCATATTCAATTGTTATGATACTGTACAATGACGTCAACCGCCCCCGGACGTTTCCACCATCCCGGTTCGGGGGTGTGACAGGTTGGTATCAGAGAATTGTTTGTAGTGAACTAGTATATCTAACCATACAAGATATACAACTATAAATACAATGGGACTAAAAACACTCTGACTAAAAGTATACCTTAAGAATATAAGTATTTTCTGAAAGTATACATACTTTCTAGAACCGTATCGTAATAAGAACGAAACAAAAGTATTTAGATGTTGAACACTACAGTCAAACCTGGCCAGTTATGAAATCATATCTGGAATATATAGAGCCTGATCAACTGTATTTATTCGAGATACGACCAACATGTGTTTGGGAGTGATGGTGGTGTTGCAACGAGTCTAAAACTTACAAACCCTACATGCAAGGGAGCATTAGAACCAAACCTGAGGTTTAAAATACTATAGGAGTATTTTATGATACTAAACAATAACAACAAGTCTAAAAACGTATCGATTTCGTACGTCAGGAAGCCCTAGGATCAAACATGTAATACTATAGTAGCATTTTAGAATACCATATGACCTCCACACTTAAATCTTCTACATGTATCTCATACCTCCACTCTCGTGAAGACAACATGACTGAGCTTCACCCCGAAGACCCCTACTACCCTGCGGTAATGGCCAACAAATGGATCGAGGGAGAACCAAAGGAAGTGCAAGGGGAGAACCTAGAAAAGGGTCCTGAAGAATACCAAGAGAATAACTACGAGGGAAAGGATTCTAATGAGGAGTCAGACCTGGATGAAGGCACCGGAGAGATCCTTAGTGAACCTTACCCTTCGGGAGCAATACCGAACCAACACGCAGAATAGGAAGACCTTACCAATCATCTCCACTCCTTAGAAGAGGAGGTGACCACTCTAAGGCAACATCTCATGGAAGTTGAGGCTAAGGCAACCTTAGCGAAGCAGAGAGCAGAAGAGGCCACTCATGAAATGAGCGAAATGGTTGGAAACCTTTACGCTATTTAGGCATATGAGAGTCGTCACACCATTAGCATTAAGTCCTAGGTTTACCATGTAATTCGTTACAACTAGTAGTAGTAAATCAAGAGAGGTACGCCCTACAAGAACTCATGTAACCTGAGCCAACTTAAGGATCTGATATCTATAGTCTATTAGGGTAACTTAACATTTGTACAATACTCATTTCTACATACTACCATTAATACATCATAGGGATGTAGGTCGAAACAACGAGAATCGTGCAACAAAACATGTGATTTATATGAGTACATGTATAAGTTCATATTTATAATCATAGATGAGATACGACTAGAAATAACCATAGCTACTCACGAACCTGTTTTCTCATTATACAACAGAATCATGTCTTCCCATGGAAACAACCAGCTAGCCGGCGAAACACCAATTCTGAAGATGGACCCCACAACCTTCCAAGCCGCTGTAACAGCTGCCGTAACAGCCGTCATGGCGCAACTCAACGCCAACAATCCAAATGGAAATGGAAATTGTGTCGATAACTCCAACCGTAGTAACAACCAAGGAAACCAACAAGGGACAACTTACCCAGACACCCCAAACTCCAAACCTAAGGTCATGAAGCGAAAGCGGGAGAACAAGAAAGGAAGCGGATTGACTCAAGGGCCTGATGGGTTTGAGCCATAAGAACTTTCCTATGTGCACATGCAAACCCTAATGCTTGGATCTAGGTTTCTCTATTGAACATGCAATTTATCCAAGTCTTGCAAACCCTAGATCTAGTGTATACAATTCGAATTTGACATAAGAAACTCAGATCTAGATGATTACCTCTTGTAGCTTGCTTGATTCTTCTTGTCTTGGAGCTTAGAGTCACAATTTTCACATCTCTAATGTTTTACAAATACCAACTAGCAAGAGGATGATTTGGAGAGAGGAGAGAAGTATGAAATCGGCCCTAGGGTTCCAAGGAAGCAAGTCTAGTCGATTTCCACAACCCAAGGGGTCTATTTATACTGTGAGCTTCTAGGGTTTCAGCCAAAACCCTAATGGACAACTTAATCACCAAGCAGCCCATGGAACCTTCTGGATTAAGGCCATGGACGAAAATATGATGGACTCCCATCATAATTTCGTTCACCTCTTGCTCAATTGGGTTTCCCAGCCTAATAATTCAATTATCCAATAATTGCAGTTCAGTCCCCTTTATTCAATTAATCTCTTTTAGTCACCAAATTAATTCTTAATTAATCTATGACTAATATTAATCAAATAATATCATTACTCCTTTAATATATTATTCTCATAATATATTAATAAATCATAATATCTTCTCTCTCGTCATAAATCACCCTGTCAAGTTGCTATGGTGAAGGCAACCTAAAAGGACCATGCACAACCGGGTCAAGTACTTACCAAATATAGTTACGGGCTTAGACACTAATCCAACAGTCTCCCACTTGGATAAGTCTAGTAACTACAAATGCAAGCCTAATCCGATTAGCAATCGTAGCTCTCAAAGACACTGTCGAACTCTGATCTTATCAATAACATGTCCTTTAGATAAGGGATCGTATGATCCTCTGTTCTAGATACCGTGCAGACAATTACATCGAACATAGTCATACTTATTGTCCATCAGTTAGTTTCTCGATCTTAGATTCATTTGACATAGAACTTAATTGAACACATCAATTTAGTCCTGACCGGGCCCGGCACATAAGTCAAATCAAATCATCAAGGGGCCATGATATCGCTTTTACTCTCTTAGGATAAAAGGAACAGATAAACTTCGACTTATATGCATTTACTATCCACTAATCAAATCATACACAACAATGCATTTTATAACATCAAGTTACTGATGCGTTTACGCATTAACAATAAACCACATATCTAGGTTTTAAGACCATATGATATTACCGTCTTGCGATCACTCATGATGAATTTCATGAAGCGATTCCAGCAAGTGTGGGTTTATTCCAATGCTCAAATCAAGTTCATAAGCACTCATGAACGTTGTAGCAAACTTTTGCTATGTCTAATACACTTTTAGACAATCTACACACCAATTCACGACAGTCTTCATTCATATCTACTTCCAACATATGAACGACTGTGGACCGTTTGAATAATTCGATTATTATCAAATAATTCAATTATTCAGGAAGTCAAAACATGCAAAATGAAACAATAGGTAAATGATTAACATAAGACAGTAACATTACTAATAAATAATACTCTTTTATTTAATCATCGAATGTTAATTACAATTTATCTATTACACGTTTCTAAACTATCTAATATAAACTAATATCGTCCTTCAGCCCGATGCTCCTAGCGTGTTGCAAGTGCTTAACCCTACTCAGTCCCTTCGTAAGGGGATCTGATGGGTTATCCTCCGATGATACCCTCTTCACTACGAGGAGCCCTTCTTCCACCCGATGTCGAATAAAGTGATATTTTCTGTCGATATGTCGAGATCTGCCATGATCTCTCGGTTCCTTGGTCAAGGCAACCGCTCCTTCATTATCACAGAAAATTTTCATAGGCTCTTGTATGGCCGGCACAACTCCAAGGTCTCCAATGAAGTTCTTCAACCATATCGCCTCCTTTGACGCTTCGCTCGCCGCTATATACTCTGATTCGCATGTTGAATCAGCTACGGTCTCCTGTTTGGAACTTTTCCAAGTCACTGCTCCTCCATTAAGGGTAAAGACCCAGCCTGACTGCGAACGGTAGTTGTCTCTGTCGGTCTGAAAACTGGCGTCACTGTACCCTAGCACCTTTAAGTCAACACTCCCACCGAGGACTAGAAACCATTCCTTGGTCCTCCGAAGGTACTTACGAATATTCTTGACTGCGATCCAATGTGCTTTTCCAGGGTTTCCTTGATATCTGCTAACCATGCTCAAAGCGAAGGCCATATCAGGGGGAGTACAAATCATAGCATACATGATTGAGCCAACTGCGGAAGCGTAAGGTACTCGGCTCATCTCTGCTATCTCGACTTCAGTACTCGGACTTTGAGTCTTACTCAACTTGGCATTACTTTGGATTGGTAATTCCCCTTTCTTTGAATTCTCCATACTAAAACGTTTTAGTACCTTGTCCAAGTAAGTATTCTGACTAAGTCCTATTAGTCTCTTACTTCTGTCTCTCACTATCCTTATTCCCAAAATATAGGAAGCCTCTCCGAGGTCCTTCATAGCGAAGCACTTCCCGAGCCAGGATTTAACCTCCTGCAGTGTCGGGATGTCGTTTCCTATGAGTAGTATGTCGTCGACATACAATACGAGGAAACTTACTATACTCCAATTGGCTTTGACATATACACATGATTCATCCTCGCTTCGCAGAAAACCAAACTCTTTGACCTTCTCATCAAAACAAAGATTCCATCTGCGAGACGCTTGCTTAAGTGAATAAATGGACTTCTCAAGCTTACACACTCTATTGGGATGCTTCGCATTGACAAAACCCTCTGGCTGAGCCATGTAAACATCCTCAGCTAACTTCCCATTAAGGAAAGCGGTTTTGACATCCATTTGCCATATTTCATAGTCATGAAATGCAGCAATGGCCAGCATCACCCTGAGAGACTTTATCTTCGCAACTGGTGAGAAGGTTTCATCGTACTCAACTCCAGGAGTTTGAGTGAAACCCTTCGCAACCAATCGTGCCTTATAAGTGTGCACATTTCCATCCACGTCAGTCTTCTTCTTGAAGATCCACTTGCACCCGACCGTCTTACGACCTGGTACATTGTCAACCAAATTCCAAACTTGGTTGTCATACATGGACTAAATCTCGCTGTCCATAGACTCTTTCCGTTTCGCAGACTTCGGGCCTGCCATGGCTTCCTTATAGCTGTTAGGTTCGTCCATATTCACTAGTGTACTATCACTAATGAACGTATCCCCTTCCGTAGTAATATGAAAACCATAAAACTGGGGTGGAACACTAACCCTTTCGGAACGTCTAAGAGGTAAGGACTCGTCAATCGGTTCAACCAGAGTTTCTTCCTCAGGTTGAGCGCCAGTGTTAGAGGTTCCTTCATCGCTCGACTCTTGAAGCTCTTCAAGATTGATTTGCCTCCCACTATCTCTTTGGCTTATGAGTTCTCGCTCTCGAAAACCCCCTCTCCTCGCAACGAAGACAACATTGTCACTCGGTCTGTAGAAGAGATATCCAAAGGATTTCTGCGGGTAGCCGATGAAAATACATCGCTCACTGCGAGGTTCAATCTTGTTGTGAGTCTCTCATCTTACGAAAGCCTCGCAACCCCAAACCTTGATATGTGCTAACGAGGGAGCTTTCCAGGTCCACATCTCGTGAGGTGTTTTAGCAACCTTCTTCGTAGGGACTAAGTTAAGGATATGGGCGGCAGTCTCTAAGGCATACCCCCAGAATGAGATAGGTAGTGAAGCACGACTCATCATGGAACAAACCATGTCTAGCAAGGTTCGATTGCGCTTCTCAGCTACACAATTCAACTGTGGTGTCCTAGGTGGCGTCAATTGCGAAACAATTCCACATTCCTTGAGATAGTCGTGGAATTCAAGACTTAGGTACTCTCCACGTCGATCAGATCGAAGCATCTTGATTTTCCTGCCCAACTGATTCTCCACTTCTTGCTTGAACTCTTTGAACTTTTCAAAGGTTTCTGACTTGTGTTTGATTAAGTAGATATACCCATATCTGCTATAATCATCCGTGAAAGTCACATAGAAGCGGTTCGCATCCCTTGTGGTGGATTTAAAGGGTCCACATACATTTGTATGTATAAGATCCAATAAACCCTCACCCCTCGTACAAGTGCCAGTGAAGGGTGACTTGGTAATCTTTCCATGTAAACAAGATTCGCACACGTGATCGTCCCTAAGGTCGAATGACTCCAACACTCCATTGTTTTGGAGTTGGGCTATACGTTTTTTGTTGACATGTCCAAGACGACAATGCCACAAGCATGCTTTATCCATACTATTGGAAGAATCCACACACAACACATCATTTCCTAAGTTATCTACAACCATCACAGTTTCATATATTCCATTACAAGGCAATGCTTCAAAATATAAAACATTATTAAGATAAGCACAAATAGAACCCTTTTCATTATCAAATGAATATCTAAAACCTTGTCTATATACACCATGAAATGAAATGATGTTTCTTGCCATATCTGGCGAATAGAAACAATTGTTTAAATCTAAATCTAATCCATTACTAAGCACTAAGGAATATACTCCAATCTTGGTGACAGGCGACGTTCTTCTGTTTCCCATGATCAGATTCATCCTTCCATGCTCTACATCCCTATTTCTTCTTAGTCCCTGCAAATCAGAACATATGTGAAAACCACATCCTGTATCAAGAACCCAAGAAGTAGCATGTGATAAACCATTAGATTTAATTGTATAAATACCTACGAAAGATGGCTTGATCTTCCTATCCTTGATGGCCTGCAGATATTCTGGGCAGCTTCTCTTCCAGTGCCCTATCTTGTGGTAGTAGTGCCACTCTGCCTCCTTAGGGTTAGAGTTGGGTTTAGCAGAACCAACTTTGGTTCCACTAGAAGAGGTGCCATCTTGGGTCTTTCCCTTGTAGTGGCCCCTTGAGGGAGCCTTCCTCTTCTTACCCTTCCCTTGCCCTATTGACAAGACAGGGGCAGCAGCAGGAGTTGGAGTTGATGCAACAGATTTGTCTTTGAGGTTGCTCTCAGCAGTCCTCAACAAGCCCTGAAGCTTGCTCAAAGAGACCTCTTCGTTATTCATGTGGTAGGTCATGTGGAACTGGCTATAGCAGGAAGGTAAGGAATGAAGGATGATATCAATTGCCAGCTCTCATCGAAGTTCACATTTAACTTCAGCAGGCGATCGTCATATCTCTGCATCTTTTGCAGATGAGCGGTAAGGGACTCTCCATTACCCATTTTGGTAGTGATCATCGAAGTGATGATCTCGTACCTTTCTTTCCTGGCGCTCTGGTGGTAGCGTTCTAGCAGATCTTGATGCATCTCATAGGGGTACTTGTCCTCATAGGACTTTTGGAGTTCTGCAGTCATAGTCGCCAGCATGATGCAATGGACTTTCATGGCATCACGCTCGTGGGCCTCATAGGCCGCGATCTCTTCAGCGGTAGCAGTGTCGATGTCAATCTCCTTTAGCTTCTCATCGAGGACATATTCTTTGTCCTCGTAGCGAGTGACCATACGAATGTTGCGGATCCAATTACTGAAATTGGTCCCATCAAAGATCACTTTCCCACACAAGTTCATGAGTGAGAACGAACCAGAGGAGTTTGAACCAGAAGCGTTGTTGTTTGCGTTCGACATTTGAAAAGGAAATAGAACAAAGTTGATTAGAAACGAATTTCCCCAATTAATCACCCAAATGAGAAATTAGGGCTAGGAACCAACAACATTATTCACAAATTAGAAAAGGGATGCCGTAATCTAACAAGTATATAACTTGAAGGCAAGTGAATGTCGATTCACTAATTCTCCACCATGAAAAACGAAAAAAAGGATTAAGTTTTAAATGTATTGAAAAAACTCCTAGATCTTTTGAGATTCATTGAACTTTTCAATGGCATGTTTAAATCTCGATATGCCCCTCTAGTTTGTGACTGGGATGCCGATGATCACAAAGCGGGTGTGAATAACCATGCAAATGTACATGGTCCCCTCGTTGTTACAGTATGAAATCGGCCCTAGGGTTCCAAGGAAGCAAGTCTAGCCGATTTCCACAACCCAAGGGGTCTATTTATACTATGAGCTTCTAGGGTTTCAGCCAAAACCCTAATGGACAACTTAATCACCAAGTAGCCCATGGAACCTTCTGGATTAAGGCCATGGACGAAAATATGATGGACTCCCATCATAATTTCGTTCACCCCTTGCTCCATTGGGTTTCCCAACCCAATAACTCAATTATCCAATAATTGCAGTTCAGTCCCCTTTATTCAATTAATCTCTTTTAGTCACCAAATTAATTCTTAATTAATCTATGACTAATATTAATTAAATAATATGATTACTCCTTTAATATATTATTCTCATAATATATTAATATATCATACTATCTTCTCTCTCTTCATAAATCACCCTGTCAAGTTGCTATGGTGAAGGCAACCTAAAAGGACCATGCACAACCGGGTCAAGTACTTACCAAATATAGTTATGGGCTTAGACACTAATCCAACAGGGCCTACCAAAAGGCAACAAGTTGTAGCAGCCCCTACCCCCACTGGCCCCCCTACCTCAGCACCGAGAAGACCACATTATGGAAACTCCCCGCTCTGCGGCAAGTGCAGCTACCATCATCATTGAGTCTGCCGGGAATTGCATTGCAATAGGTGCAACAAGAAGGGGCACACCTCCCGCTACTGTAGGGCCCCGACCTCATGCGTCACTCCAACCCCCAACCCAGAAGTAAGTCCCGCATGCCACACATGCGGTGAAACGGGACACTTCAAGAGGAATTGCCCAACAGAGAAGAATGACGGAGGACCAGGAGGAGTTTAAAAACTGGACGTGAAAGGGACAACGAGGAAACCTACCGAGACTTTTGGTACGTTCCCAAAATCACTCAGTCTAACTTAGTGTGAACGTAAGGCCGTGTGTAATTAAGATTCTACAAACTTAGAGTGTGTAGTTCCGCCTTAATTCATGTTCTTTGTCTGACTATGGGTTTAGGGCATGACCACTTAGTCTACAATCTTTTCAAACTTGAATTATATATGACTAGACAACATCAAACCATCATAGAGTGGTCTAATAGAAACCAGACTATGAAATCACATCATTTTACCAATGCACTCGTATTGCTAGGACACTCAAAAATTCAGAACGAAATAACCATAGTAGTAATACCAAGAACGAAATGGGTAACATTACAAACGTGTACATAGAACACACTATCATTTCGAACAACCATCCCTTTTCAGATCAATTCAACATCTATTACAATAAGGAGCCCAACGGTGTCAATTGACGTGGGCTGACTTGATCCTCACCATATGAAATTCATGTGCCAACAAGGCTCTTCGCCCTAACCAATCGACTAACGAAACCCCTACAACTTGTAACGACAATCCTCGAATTATCTCGGACATCTAGACCCTTAGGTACCCGTGCGAGTAATACCACACTTTTTCCTAGCCCTTAATAGGGATAAGGAAACAAGAAGCAAAGGACAGTGAGGGTAACCTAGAGGTTTATAACCGCCCTAAGATGTTTCCAACATTCCTCATAACTAGACCACCAAGACCACTTAGCACCAATATAAACACCGAAGGTATCCGGTCGATGGGACGACCCAGTAAGTATGAGAGTTATCAAACCAAGATTTGAACCTTAGAGAACGCCTATCTAACTCATAAATAGGAAAGGCTAAGTGTCCATAGAACCACTAACTACTAAGAATCAAACGAAACCATCCTCAAGGATCGATATCCCTATCCTGAATCGAAGACTTACTGAACCTGCCCTCAGGAACAAGCAAAGATCGACCTCCCACTAGTTCAGAATCCCATAGTAAGAAACTCACATGCCAACTTAAGAAGTATGAGGCCAACTATGCCGCATGAAACTTTAACTTTAGTGACAATAGTGCTCGCCCTAAGGTTTCGAGGCACTATTTCTGGGGCGTCAAGAACACGGAACTCATTAACCGTGACCATCCATTCACTTCCCCCTATAGGATGCAAAGGTAGAATACCTCTGTGTTGGGCTGATATGACCAACACCCAACTAACCAAAGGAGCAAAGTCAATGGCCGGTAGCAAAGGTCCACTAGATCACTAAGCAAGGACTAAATCCTCCCAGTAACGAAGAGACTAGACAAAAACGAAACACTCACACTTTTTCCTTAGTACTTGGGATGCTGCTTTAGAATGAATTTCGGGACGAAATTCCCTGTAACGGGGGGATGATGTCACAACTGGCAAAATTAGGGTTATATTTTTTTTCCATCCTTATACAGGATAAATTCTTATTGTAACCTTGTAACCCTACCTTTGACTTAAATCAAACTTCAACACTATATAAGTTACACATTCAAGAATCATAACTCAAGTCAAAACCACTTTGTATAAACCCAGAATTCGATCGAATAAGCTAATTCCACTCAACTTTGGGCCTTAGCCCAAGAGTTGTGAGACCAAATCTCTTATTGGACCAAGACTTTTTTTATTGGGCCCTAATCGACCGATAACTTCTCCAATTGGTTTTTGGGCCGAAATCCCCTTACTTGGGCCGATACTCATCCTAGAGCAATTGTGGGCCGAAAACTTCTTTGGACCAAGGCAAATTCGAAGCCCATTATTCTTTTGGGCCAACCTTGGGCCAAACACCTCTCCTAATTGGTTATGGCCATGGGTTAAACAAAAAAAAAGGAAAAAGAAAGGGATAATTCACATGCCACCTCATTTTTATCTAGCATACATCTATGCTTTTGACCTCCATACACCCATACATATCCCATCACCTAACATAAAGTAAAACAACCTCTTTCTCCCTTCCTCTCCCTTATTCATGACCAAGACACCACAAACACACACAAAACACTCTCATCTCCTCACTTTTTTCTAAAGAAGCTTACCCATTGTTTCTCTGAAGAATTTTCGAGTTTATCATCATCAAAAATCGATTCAAGACTCCTTAGAACACACATAACTTCGAGATCTCTTCAAGGCACAAGCTAGGTTCAAAGATTCATCTTCTTCTTCATCTACATCTCAAAAACCCCCAAGGTGAGCTTCATACCCCCCTTGTTTTCAGTTTTATAATGTTTTTGGGGGAGGATACAAGTGCTTTTGTGTTAGATCTATGTATATGTGCATGTTTATGTGTTTAACTTTTAGATCTTTACTTGAAAATGAAGTTTATCACCTAGATCTTCATAAAAACCATGAGAAAAGTATGTTTTGTATCATATATTACATGTAAACTTGTAGATCTGAGATTATACGCCCTAAATAGCAAAAACAAGTGTTGTGTTCAAACATCTATAACCTAAACTCAAAAATTCAGCTTTAACAAGAACGTTATGGTCTAGTTTCGGACTGTTTTGACCCCCTTAATGGTAAAATTTTTCAAAACTGTTTTACATGCAAAAGGTTCAGGTTATTACCTTTAAAATGACTACTCTCACGTTTTCATACGATTTTTCTACAATTTTTGGCGAATTTTACAAACTGCCTATCATATTTGAAATAATCTCGGACCAGCCTGTGAAGGTGAGCAATTTCACACTTTTTTGAGGCCATTAAAAATTATGAGAAAAATTGTGAACAAAGTAGACAAAATTTCCAAACTTCCAGAGTTTACGGTTCGAAATTTTGACTTACGATGATTTTTCTACAAATTTTCTAACAACCAGGTCAGAAAAATAAAAAACCAGAAAAATGTGTATTTTCACAAAAATCAAGCCAAAAATTATATTCTTGATAAAAATGGGTTAAAAATGTTATTTTTACCAAAAACTAGCCATAAATACAAGTTTTGAACAAAAGGGGGACTAAAGTGTTACTTTTACTTAAATTGGGCCTTAATTGAAAGTTTGTGGCTTATTGGGCCAAGAACGTCATTTTTACAAAAAGTGGGCTTTTTATATCAATTTAGTAAATAATCGAGCTAAAACTAGCAATATATTAACAAACGGGCTAATTAGGTTATTTTCATGTTTATTGGGCCTTAGTAACCCATTAATATATTTGATAGCTCCTGAATAATATTTATATGTTTATTGGGCCTCATTGACCTATTAACATGTGCGACGGACCTTGGATTCTATTTGTGTGCTGTTTGGGCCTGTAAATACCTTACATGTGAGATGGGCCTTAGTTGTCCTTTTATATATATTTTGGGCCCAAGTTATATAATCTCATTACTATAGGGCCTTGAAATGACTTACATGTTTAGCGATGCCTTAGTGGTTCACTTACATGGTTCATTGGGCCTGGGAATGAGTTTTATATGTTTTTCTTCTTTTTCCGCTTAAACTTTGATTAAGGATCTAATGAGACGTTTCGTTTGGCACCATCTGAGTGTACAAACGTAGCCTGTAGTTATAACCAGAGTCTCCCGGAGCGAGAGCGTGAGTTTGCGTATAGATCTATACGGGGGTGACACCCCACACCTGAGCTGTTCGCTACAGTTAGACTAGGCCAGTCTAGGTTGACAAACCATACCTTAAGCAAGTCGGCGTCTAATAGACGTCATGACAAGCAAAATTGTCATTATCAAGTATGGTTATAATGGCTCACTTAGAGGAATTAACATTATAAAATTTATGGGAAACCATTCTATGTTCTTTTTGGATAAAACGGGAAACCGTTATATTTTCTTTTTGATAAAACGGTACTCTATACGCACTGGTACTCAACCACGGGGGTTGAGATTCCAGCATTCTCTATCGCAGACAACATCGGGTTGTCTAGAATCATTCTCTTTCTATTTTCACAAACATTAACACACATGCATTAATATAAGATCAGACACAAATTGTAACACCCAGAATCAGAAAGACCAAGAAAAGAAAGGAAAAGCTCTAAGTCAAGGAGTCAACTCGTCGAGTCCAGGGAAGAACTCAATGAGTCGGAGCGGGATCCGGGTCATAGAGTAAGTGACCGACTCGGCGAGTTGGCAAGTGGACTCGGCGAGTCTGGTCTGGGCGAGAAAAACCCTAATCTTAGGGTTTGCACCCTATATAAAGAACATCATATCCCTCCCTCAGCCTCTTTACCACCCTTTTGAGATCCAAAACCCTAAATCGTGAGTGAGAGTCCTTGGGAGCAATTTGGAGCTTAGATAAGTGATTTTTGGTGAAGAGATCTTGAAGATCAAGAAGCTTGGATCAAGGGGATTTACAGAGATTTGGATTATTCTTCAGTGGGAGGTCATCTTGGAGGTAATAAGCTGTTACCTTCACCCTTTTTGCATCTAGATCTATTCCTGAATGATATTTTGGGGCTATGTTGGTATGATTGAGATCTATTTCGGGTGTGGGGCTTAGATCTGAGGTTGCTACTTCAGATCTAGGGTTGTGATGGTCGAGAATGTCTTAAAGCAGCAGTCAATGAATTGTTGGTGAAGCCCCTTTGTCTTAAACCCTAGCCCTAGAGTGTTTTGGGCCTTTAGCTCCTTGGTTTCACGTAAAGTTTGCAACTTTACGTGGGGGTTAGACTTTAGAAGAGTAGATCTATGGGTTGGAGCCCATGCATGGCTCGAAAAGCCACTGTATGGATTAAGGACTGAAGAGACTCGGCGAGTCACATGGGTGTACTCGGCGAGTTGTATGATGATGGGCAGGGACTCGACGAGTTGGAAGAACAACTCGGCGAGTCCGTTGAAGATTGTCTTGGACTCGGCGAGTCTGGTTGCAGAACCCCAATCTCTTCTGGTTAAACCTCGAAGCAGTGAGTCGGGAGGTGACTCGGTGAGTTGACCAGGATGGGACTCGGAGATCGTTGGACTCGATGAGTCTTGGGGTGACTTGGCGAGTTGAGTCGTGTTCTAAGAGTTTTCAGAGTATAAGGACTCGACGAGTCAACGGGTTGACTCGGCGAGTAGAGTCAGTCATGAAGTTTGACTTTGGCCTGGACTTTGACTTTGACCTTCATGGGTGTTATGGTAATTGGTTATTTATGTCAATGGTCCATTGATGGCTTTTGTTGGAGTTTGGAGCAGTAATTCGGGATTGTGCTTTCGTGGTTCAGCTTCAGCAGTAGGAGGTGAGTTTCCCTTGTGTGGATGGGTCTACGGCCACAATGCCGGCCCATGTAGTAATGAGTAGGAAGACCCGGGGGTTAGCCCTAGGCACTATATGCTAGTATGATATTCAGGACCAAGGTCCAGTGATAGCGGGCGGGTGCCCAAGGAATGGTTTGCATGATAGAATATACTTGTTGTCTGTGTGATACATGTATGTGCTTGGTAGGGAGGTGATTATGGGCGAGGTCCCGTAACTCACAAATAGCAGAGTGTGGACGGTGTTCCATATCTCATTAGAAGCAGAGCAGGGCCGAGGCCCAAGTTAGGAAAGGAGTGAGTGTGGGTTGGGCCCGTATCTCACTATCAGAAGGAGTGTGGACGGGGTTCCATGACCCATCAATAGCAGGACAAGGGCGAGGCTCAAGATAGGCGAGGCCTTAGAACAGGATTCAGTAGTATATGTTTGGTTATGTGTTGTGGTATGTTTATGTGTTAGTATATGATTAGCGGGCGGGGCCCAGGGACAGACGGGGCCTAAGAGAAACAGATCTGTATCCGAGCGGGGCTCAAAGCTAGGCGGGGCCTGGAGCGGCGGGGCCGTTGTAGCGGGCGAGGCCCGAGGTAGTGGGCGAGGCCCAAAATAGCGGGCGTGGCCCAGTATTTTCAGTATGTGATTATGCAGGGTATGTGGTAGGTTGGGGAACTCACTAAGCTTCGTGCTTACGGTTTTCATTTTCGGTTTCAGGTACTTCCGGTAGCGGAGGGAAGAGCTCGGGGTGATCGCATGACACACACCATTGATTAGACAGCCTGGGATGTTTTACTCTGATAATGAAAATATGTTTTGGAATTAATACCTTGGTTTATGTATGGTTTCGTTTATGGTTTGACAATTATGTTTTAAGTAATGATTTTAAAGGAAATTTTTAGTCATAAATTTTGGGTTGTTACACAAATATTTCAAACCATTTCTTTTTAGAAAATATCGGATTTTATGGGAACGTTCGCTTTACTTTTACAAACAAAAGATAACAAAGGACATGCATGCATATATTCATAGTTTTAGAACGAGACTTACAAACTATTTTACAGAAAATATCGTATTTTATGAAATCACTATGAGAACTACTCTAAACAAGTACAAAACCATTTTATATAAAAATGCTTATGAACTCACCAACTTTTTAGTTGACGCTTTTCAAATCGACTTGTATCCTCAGGAATCCATTAGCAGGTAATATGCTCGACTAGGAGATTAAGTGGTGCGACTTCAAGAAATTTTACTTTTATTAATTTTGTGTAACTGATGTACAAGTTCAATATGTAAACTATGTAAGTGTGTATTTCCAATGTATGATGTTTCGTTGCTATGTTTCATTCATATTCAATTGTTATGATACTGTACAATGACGTCAACCGCCCCCGGACGTTTCCGCCGTCCCGGTTCGGGGGTATGACACAAGGAGCTTGAAGATAGGGATGAGAGAGGTGAGATTTTTGGCCCTAGCCTTCTAAAGGAAGCATGGATGAAATAATGATGTATAAGGGGGCTTTATATAGTGTACCAAGAAACCCTAGATAAGTCCCAAAACAATAAAATAACATTATCTTAATTTTGGTATTTATATGACTTCCTAATTATCCTCCAAGGATAATTCTAGATATTCTACAACCTTATTAAGACCGCCCAAGGCATAGGATGGTTCTAGAACTCCTCTTGCTCAACTATTAGACAATTACACTATCATAGGACACCACAACTTAATGGAAGAGCGTAATCGAGATTTAGCATGCTATTGAAGAGTTCAATGATTCTCAAAAGATCTAGGAATTTCATTTAAAACAAATTTCGTTAAAATTTCGTTTTTCGATGTGAAATTGGTAAATCGTCATTTACCTACCTTTATATAATTTACAATTAGATTACGACATCCCTTTTCTAAATTGTGAATTATTTAGTTGGATCCTAGCCTTGATATTTCATTTGGGTGTTATATTGAGGATTATTCTTATCTAACTAAAACTATCTTTCTTTATAGATGTCTACTCCGAACGATGCTTCCGGTTCCTCCTCCTTTAACAACAACAACTTCTCCCTATTTAACATTTGGTCGAAGGTGCAATTGGATGGCAACAACTATAACAATTGGATGCATAAGATAAAGATAGCCATTCGTTTTGAGGACAAGGAGTATGTCGTCGAGAAACTGCTCGAAGAAATCGATGAAACGAATGCCACTACTGAAGAAATGGCCACCTACGACAAATACTACAAGGACGCGACTAAAGTTGCTTGCATCATGGTGGCCACAATGAATCTAGAATTGCAGAGACACTATGAGGATTATTGGCGATGAACAAGGACCTTATGGAAAAGTACCACAAGCGAGCTCTTCAAGAGAAGTACGAGGTGGTAAAGTCCCTCATTGCAAGCAAGATGAAGGATGGTGAGTCTGTAAGTAACCATGTTTCGATAATGCAACGATACATGGATAGGCTCATCAAGCTGAATGTGAATTTTGATGAAGAGTTGGCAATCGATATAGTGTTGAACTAATTACCAGGTTGTTATGATCAGTTCATATTGACCTATCATTTGAACAACAATGAAACTACTATGTCACAATTGCACAACCTCCTGCGAACAGCTGAAGCAGGAATGATAGGAAAAAGTGTTGCCTCCACTCCTGCTGCTGCACCCGTTCTGGCCATTGGTCAAGGGAAGGGGAAAAAGAGGACAGGTCCTCCCAAGCAGAACTAGAAGGGAAAGTCCCAAGCCATGTCATCTAGTAGTGGACCTAAAGGCAAGTCCAGTTCCGATGCTCCCCTCATTTCTTACCCAAAGGAGGCCACTTGCTTTTACTACAATGACAAGAGGCATTGGAAATGAAGATGCCCTAAATACTTGCAGGACATTAAGGATGGCAAGGTGAAGCCAACCTCAGTAGGTATTTACACTATCTTATCTAATAACTTATCATATTCTTATTCTTGGGTCCTTGACACAAGATGTGGATTTCACATTTTTTCTAATTTGCAGGGGCCAAGAATGTCACACCCCCGAAACCAGACGGCGGAAACGTCCGGGGGATCGCGTGACTTAAATTGAATACCATCACAATGAATATACATGAATCATAACATAAACATCACCATGCATCAATACATTACAACTGATATTGTTTACATCCAGTACATTGTTTTCAAATATTACACATTCATAACACAAATTGTTTTAGAGTTTTCAAAACAAAACATTCTAACATACTTGGTATTACCCTTCCGCTTATCTGTTACCTGAGAATACAAGTTATTTTGGAAAACGTCAACATATGAAATGTTGGTGAGTTCATAAGCATAGTTGTGAATAAAATGATTTGTATAGTTTGTAAAACCCAGAAAATCTGATATTTTCTGAAAAGACATTAGTTTATCAAAGTGTGAAGATCCATAAGTTGATGCATGAATGATTTCAAAACATATATATGAAGGGTGTTTTGTATTATAGTTATAGAAATTTCGAGCGAGTAGTGTTGATTTCCCCGGAAAACCTGATGTTTTCCGATGTCGAAAGATATACGTGATTACTAATTTTTGTACCGTCACATCGAATGAATATTGATTACACCACCTTGATTACTGTTGAATAACGTCCTAATTCCGTCTACTTTGATTTCTCATAAGCCTTAGCGAACGAAGAGAAGAGGAGCACTATGTCCTGCTACTATCGTAAGTACCTTAGGCTGTCGGGGATGCGAAAGACACGATGGCCCAACTCGCATTTGATTACTTTGACCATACTAGCAATACTAATGGGCCACTAGGGCCCAATAGCACATAAAAGCTATTGAAAGTCCTTTTATATGGAATTTGGTCATAGGAGGCCCAATAACATATAAGCGTTATCCCTTTGGGCCCAAAGATCATGTTGATGGACTTGCAAGATCCAACAAGCATGATTTGAAACTCTCAAGCCCAAAGTTTGTAAGTTTACTCATCGTAGGTATCGCGTATCTATTGAAGTGTTTGATTTAACGGTTGTTGTTTTTATATCGATTCGAGACCGATCGATTCGTTTATAACGATATTTGGAGTTGCACGTGTATTCGTCTTTTGATTTTTCGGCAGTCGTGGTTTTTGTATTTTGACTCAATGAAATAATTTGTTTAAAAGTAGAGGTTTGACCTTTTTCAACACCTTTCTTTTTATAAAAATAACAAGTTTAGTCCTTTATATAAAAGAAAAGACATTTTTAGACCTTAAAACATTTTCTTGACACTTTTGTATCATAAATTTGTTGAAATGATGGTTTTAACTCAAAATTTATTTTGTTAACAGTTTTAGCCCTTTCAGAATAGTATTTTTCGGTTAAAACCCAACTTTTCACAATTTTTACAGTTTTGGCCCAAAATCCAAAAACTTTACATTTTTTATGCTTTTTGGAAATGAAAAGCATTTTTAATCCTTGAAATAGTTTTGTTATACTTTTTATCCCCTGTTTTGAAGAGTTTACCATTTCAGCCCCCTTAAAACCTCATTTTTCGCAATTTTAGGCTTGTTGGGCCGAAAAGCCCAAAATTAGCTCATTAAGCTAAAAATTACATTTTAAGTCCTTTAAAAATCATAATCTTCATAAAAACAATTATGGTAACTGTTTTGACTCTTTTGACCCTTAAGAAACCGTGGTTTGACAACTTTTACCCCAAATTTTGTATAATTGACAATTTAAGCCCAAAAATGGGTTTTATGTTGAAATATGTTTATCATAATCTTATAAGTTATTATTCTTGACTTGTTTAGTGTAAAATAACTTAGATCATGTTTGTTTCCTTTCTCATGTCATAGATCTCGAATATCACCCCTTTTTGGTTACATGTTTATCACAAAAACACATAAAAACACACATACATGCATAAAATCACACATAGCATACACATACACATAGATCTACACATTTTCTTGTATTCTCCCCCATAAAACAATTAAAAACCGAAAAGAGAGGGGTATGAAGCTCACCTTGAGTTGTGGTTTCGGTTTTGAAGAGAGAAATGAAGAAGTTTGGTGCAAATCTTGGCCTAGTAAGCTTTCCTTGGAGGATCTCGAACTTAGGTGTTTCTAAGATGGTGATTATGAGTTTGGATAGATTAGGAAGATAGTTTGATAAAACAAAGAATCTAGATCATAGATCCAAACATACACTTACCTTGAATGATGATTTTTGTGGAAGAAACTCCTTATCAAGCTCTAAATCTCGAAATTTTTGATGAAGAATGAAGAGAGTTTCTTTGAGAGAGTTTGAGTGAAATGTGTGTGTGTGTTTGTGTTGTTTCGGCCGAGAGAAAAAGAGAGAGGAGAAGAGAGAGTAGATGAAGTGATGGTTGCATGGAAATATGAGTTATATGCATGGAGGACCTATGGGTAAATGTGAGGTGGCAAATGGAAGTCAACCCTCTTCCATTTTGGGTTGTTGGGCCGAGAAGAGGAGAGGGGAAAGGAAGAAAATTGGGCTTTTTGCCCTTAGGCCCATCTTATGATTCACTTAGATGATTTTTGGCCCAAATAAATCAACGTATGATTTTTATGACCCATTAGGGCTAATTTAAATTTGTTGTGACCCAATAAGGCCTATTAAAGTTAACCTAGTTTATTTTAGGCTTATAAAGCCCAAAATATTAAGTTTCATGTATATGGGTCCAATTAGGGCCCATTTGAGAGTTCTATGTTCAAGATAGTTAAATTGGAAGCTTATTGGTCCATTAGGTCCAATAAGGAAATCCTAGTCCAAAATGGACTTAAACCGGGATTTCAAGGGTTTCCAATTCTTTGTTGACTATTTGTAGTGCTTGAATGAAGTATTTGATGAAGTTTTGTTGTTATTGAATAAGCATCATACATGCTTTCACATTGTTGGTTCACAATTGATATAATTGTTGTAGTTACAGAGCATCAAAATTCCTAGTTGTGACAAAGAAGAAGTGAGGATGTTGAGCATGGAAGGATGAACTTGATCATGGGCAATAGGCGATCTTCATTTGTTACCAAGATTGGAGTTTTTAGCTTAATGCTTAGTAGTGGGTTAGGGTTAGATTTAATGAATTGTTGCTACTCGTTAGATATGACATGGAACATCATTTCATTTCATGCTTTATTTAAATAAAGTTTTAGATATTCTTTTACTGATAAGAAGGGTTATATTTCTGCTTATAAAGATGGTGTTTTTATTTTTGAAGCTTTACCTTGTGATGGTGTGTATGAAACTGTGATGATTGTAGACAATTTAGGTAATAGTGTTTTTCATATTGATTGGTCTAATGGTATAGACAAATCGTGCTTGTGGCATTATCGTCTTGGACACGTAAACAAGAAACGCATTGCCCAACTCGAAAAGGATGGAGTATTGGAATCATTTGACTTAAGGTCAGATGATACATGAGAGTCTTGTCTTTTTGGTAAGATGACAAAATCACCTTTCACTGATTCTTGTGAAAGAGGTGAGGGTTTGTTGGACCTCATACACACAGATGTGTGTGGGCTCTTCAGATCCACCACAATGGACACAAATCGATTCTATGTGACTTTTACTGATAATTATAGCAGATATGGCGATATCTACTTAATCCAACACAAGTCAGAAACCTTTGAAAAGTTCAAAGAGTTCAAACAAAACGTCGAGAATCAATTCGACATGAATATAAAGATGCTTAGATCTGATAGATACGATGAGTATCTTATTATCGAGCTCCACAACTACCTCATGGAATGTGGAATAGTTTCACAATTGACACCTACTAGGACACCACAACTTAATGGTGTGGATGAGCGACAAAATCAGACCTTGTTGGACATGGTTCAGTCCATGATGAGTCAAGCTTCTCTTCCTATCTCATTCTGGAGGTATCCCTTAGAGATTACCGCCCACATTCTTAATCTTGTCCTAACTAAGAAGGTTGCCCTTAGGCCCATCTTATGATTCACTTAGATGATTTTTGGCCCAAATAAATCAAAGTATGATTTTTATGACCCATTAGGGCTAATTTAAATTTGTTGTGACCCAATAAGGCCCATTAAAGTTAACCTAGTTTATTTTAGGCTTATAAAGCCCAAAATATTAAGTTTCATGTATATGGGTCCAATTAGGGCCCATTTGAGAGTTCTATGTTCAAGATAGTTAAATTGGAAGCTTATTGGTCCATTAGGTCCAATAAGGAAATCCTAGTCCAAAATGGACTTAAACCGGGATTTCAAGGGTTTCCAATTCTTTGTTGACTATTTGTAGTCCTTGAATGAAGTATTTGATGAAGTTTTGTTGTTATTGAATAAGCAGCATACATGCTTTCACATTGTTGGTTCACAATTGATATAATTGTTGTAGTTACAGAGCATCAAAATTCCTAGTTGTGACATCATCCCCCCGTTAGAGGGAATTTCGTCCCAAAATTCTTTTGAAAGCTAGATTTGAGAATGCGAGAATAGATGAGGGTACTTCTGCTTCATTTTATCTTCGCGTTCCCATGTGAACTCTGGTCCGCGTCTCGCGTTCCATCGAACTTTCACAATCGGAATGCGGCTCTGCTTAGTACGCTTCACCTCTCTGTCCATGATTTCAACTGGTTCTTCGATGAACAGAAGATTCTCATTGATTTCGATTTCTTCTAATGGAATGACGAGAGTCTCGTCGGATAAGCACTTTTTCAAATTGGAAACGTGGAACACAGGGTGTACACTGCTGAGCTCAGCGGGTAGCTGCAGTCTATAAGCCATCTCGAAGGGTTCAATGTATCGAGGGTTCAGTTTGCCCCGCTTCCCAAAATGAATCACTCCTTTCCAAGGAGAGACTTTTAGTAACACCCTGTCTCCGACTCTGAATTCCAAGGGCTTTCGTCGTTTATCGGCGTAGCTCTTTTGTCTGTCTCGTAACGATTGCAATCGTGCCCTGATCTGAATTATCTTCTCGGTCGTCTCGCGTATGATTTCCGGTCCCATTAAGGCATTGTTTGGCGTTTGCCCTCTTGCTAGCTGGGTGTCTCCTACCTCAGCCCAGCACAGCGGTGATCTACATTTACGCCCGTATAATGCTTCGAAAGGAGCGACTTTGATACTCGAGTGATAACTGTTGTTATATGAGAACTCGATCAGAGGCAAGTGGGTATCCCACTATTTTCCAAAGTCTATCACACACGCGCGAAGCATATCTTCTAGCGTTTGAATGGTTCGTTCGCTTTGACCATCCGTTTGTGGGTGGTAGGCAGTGCTCATGTCAAGTTGTGTTCCCATAGCTTTCTGAAGCGATTGCCAAAAGCGGGAAGTAAATCTGCTATCTCTATCTGAGATGATAGATACGGGCACTCCGTGGAGTCTCACGATTTCCTTGATTTAGATTCTTGTCAGGCGCTCCATCTTGTATGATTCTTTTATTGGTAGGAAATGGGCGGATTTCGTTAATCAATCAACTATTACCCAGATGGTATCCAAACCATCCGTCGACTTGGGTAGTTTGGTCATAAAATCCATGGTAATCCTTTCCCATTTCCACTCGGGAATTACTGGTTGCTGTAGTAATCCGGAGGGCTTCTGATATTCCACCTTTACTTTAGCACAAGTGAGGCACTTGCTAACGTAAGTGGCAATCTCTTCCTTCATATTAGGCCACCAATAATGTTGCTTAACATCCAAGTACATTTTGTCTGAACCTGGATGGATGAAGTATCGCGTTTTGTGGGCTTCGTTCATGACTACCTCTCTGAATCCCCCAAGTTTAGGGACCCAGATGCGGTTCATGAAGTAATTTGTTCTGTCTTCCTTCACTTCAAAGTTCTTCTCTATTCCACGCAGTGCTTCGCTTGTTTTGTTTTCTGCCTTCATGGCATCGAACTGGGCTGCCCTGATTTGAGAGGTTAGGTGGGATCGAATGGTTATGGAGAGAGTCTTCAAACGACGATTCGAGTATTCTTTCCGACTCAAGGCATCGGCTACTACGTTAGCCTTGCCTGGGTGGTACTTGATTTCGCACTCGTAGTCGTTCAGCAGTTCGACCCATCTTCATTGCCTCATGTTTAGCTCTTTTTGATTCAAGATGTGCTGGAGACTCTTGTGGTCGGTGAAGATGGTGCACTTGGTACCGTAAAGGTAGTGCCTCCAAATCTTCAGGGCGAAGACCACTGCTTCCAGTTCCAGATCATGAGTGGTGTAATTCACCTCGTGCGTCTTTAGTTGTCGGGACGCGTAAGCTATCACCTTTCCACGCTGCATGAGTACACAGCCTAAACCCTGATTTGACGCATCGCAGTAAACTATAAAGTCTTCCGTTCCTTCGGGTAGCGATAGCACCGACGCATTGCAGAGTGCCTGCTTCAGGGTTCGGAATGCAGCTTCTTGCTTGTCCGTCCATTCGAAGGGTACGTCTTTTTGTGTAAGCGAGGTAAATGGCTTTGTTGTTTTTGAGAAGTTGTGAATGAATCTCCTATAGTAGCCTGCGAGGCCTAGAAATTGGTGAATTTCCGTGGGTGTCGTTGGAATTGCCCATCCTTCGATGGCTTGGATTTTAGAAGGATCCACATGAATTCCTTCCTGACTAACAACATGTCCCAAAAAGTTCACACTTCGGAGCCAAAACTCGCACTTAGAGAGTTTTGCGTACAACTTTTCGGTTCGCAGGGTTTCCAGAATTTGTCGGAGATGTCGGCCGTGTTCTTCCTCGCTTGGAGAATAGACGAGGATGTCGTCGATGAAAACGATGACAAAGTTATCGAGGAATGGTCGACAGATTCGATTCATTAGGTCCATGAATGCGGCAGGAGCATTCGTTAGACCGAAGGGCATTACGACAAATTCATAATGTATGTAACGAGTTCGGAAGGCAGTTTTTGGAATATCCTCCTCCCGGACCTTGAGTTGGTGGTATCCAGATCGTAGATCTATCTTTGAGAAGTGACTAGCTCCTTGGAGTTGGTCAAATAGATCGTCAATTCGCGGAAGTGGATAGCGGTTTTTGATGGTAAGCTTATTAAGTTCTCTATAGTCGATGCACATCCTGAAGGTACCGTCTTTCTTCTTGACAAAGAGAACCGGAGCTCCCCAAGGTGAGAAACTGGGTCGGATGAATCCTTTGTCCAAAAGCTCGCTGAGTTGACTGGACAACTCTTGCATCTCCGCAGGAGCCAATCTGTAGGGTGATTTGGCGATGGGAGTAGCTCCTGGCACTAGATCTATTCGGAACTCGACTTGTCTTTCTGGGGGTATCCCCGGAAGATCCTCCGGAAAGACATCCGGGAAATCACAAGCCACATGGATGTTTCGAATATTGATCTCTTCCTTGGACTTATCCACTATATGAGCTAGGAACGTCAAGCCCTTCTTTCGTAGGTACTTTTGTGCCTTAATACACGAGATAAGACGAAGGTTCGCGTTGGGTTTGTCTCCGTAAATAACTAGGGTTTCGTGATTTGGGAGATGAAGGCGAACGGCCTTCTCGTGACACATAATTTTAGCATGGTGGGGGCTTAACCAATCCATGCCGATAATCACATCAAAACTCCTAATGGAAACAGGCATTAAGTTTATTTGAAAGACGTGATGATTTAAGGTCAGGGTACATCCGATGTAGATTTCTCCAGTGGATTCTGTCTTCCCATTAGCCATTTCCACCGTGAAGGTTTCATTAAGCTTATGTGGTTGTTGTTTTAATAAGTGTTTTAATTTATTACTCACGAAACTTCGTTCTGCCCCGATATCAAATAGGATGCATGCATAAGTGTGGTTTAGGAGAAACGTACCAGTAACAACAGCGGGATCCTGAACCGCTTCTCCCTGACCCATAGCTAGCACCCTTCCTGTTCCTCCGTTTCCAGGGTTGTTGGTGTTGGGGCAGTTTCGACGGATATGCCCGGTCTTTCCACATCCATAGCAGGTGGGGCTTGATCCTGTGTTATTGCCGCTATTGTTGGTGTTGTTGTTGTTGCGGTTATTGTTGTTGTTGTTTCCTTGTGGTTGGTTCTGGGGAGGATAGGTCCTGCAATACCTTGCCATGTGACCCTTCCGATTGCAACTAGTGCATTGCATTTCCTTGCATTCACCATTATGATGGAGACTGCACTTGTTGCACTTTGGGAGATTCCCAGAATACTGCCTAGGAGTGCTTGGATTAGCTGAGACTGGAGCATGTGGTGCGAAGGGTACTTGGGTGGTTGCAGCGTTGACTGTCACTGTTTGTTGCTTCTTTGTCGACTCCGAGCCTTGTCGCCCTTTTCTCTTGTTGTTCTTTCCTTTCTTGTTGTCACTCTCCTTCTTGCCTTCAATTTCCGCTGGCTTCTCGCCCTTTTTGTTGTTGTGGTCGTACAGTTTCTTGGCCAACCTCTTGGCATCGTCGAAGGTTTCAGGTTTTGCAGCGATTACATTTCCTTGAATTGGGGAGGTCAATCCCCAGATGAATCGTTCGATTTTCTTCCCTTCAGACGTAATCATGCCAGGGCACAGTAATGACAGCTCGCTAAACCTTGATATGTATGCATCTATATCAGAGTTTCGGACGATGAGATCCCACAGCTCTTGCTCCATTTTCTGGATTTCGCCACTAGGGCAGTACTCAGCCATCATCATTTCTTTCAGCTCCGTCCATGGCATAGTGTTGGCTACAGGGAGAGTCATGGCCTCTATATGTCCATTCCACCAGGTGAGAGCCTGGTCGACGAATGTGCACGCGGAAAACTTCACTTTCACCTCCTTGGGGCATTCACATATTTCGAACACTGATTCCACCTTCTCCACCCATCTCTTCAGGGTTATCATTCCACCCGTGCCATTAAAGGTTCATGGTTTGGCGTTTGTGAAGTCCTTGTAGGAACATGTCCTGGTAGGTCCGTGATTTGTTCCATTGTTCGAACTCCCAGCCCCTTGTCCATTGACTCCACCATTGTTCCCTTGCTGGATTTGCGCCATGGCTGCAGTAACTGCAGCAGATACAGCTGCTTGGAATGCAGCTGAGTTGACTTCGGGTGGGGTTGGTCCAGGGTTTCCACGAGTTGGTTGTTGAGGCATCTTTCTGTCATGGAACGGAAAGATGTTGAGTGCCTATAGTTTTGTGAGATTGTGGTCCTAAAAACTAGGTGTTTTGCATGAACTTAAGTGGTTTCACAAATTAGCATACAATCATGTATATATAGCACATATCAGATCACAACATCACAATAGAACACATAAAACTTTTCATTACTATTATCCACATTTTTAATACATGAAAATTTTGCTCAGAAGAGCATACATAAGTGGTGCACGTTCGGCAGCGTAACGGCTCTATGAGTAGTGTAATCACTTAAACATAGAGTCGATGGTACATAGCATAGATCACATAAGCCTAATACTAAAGATAGATATGACTAGTCCTAACACTCTAAGATTCGCTCGTCGGCGGTAGGTAGGGTCATATTCCGAAGTGTTGTGCCAACAACTGGGTCATCTCGGTCATTTCTCCAATGACTTCATCCCTCTCCTGCTCTGCTTGCACTGTGCGTGCTTCCATGGCGAATAGCTGTTGCCGCAGAGCAGCAATCTCAGCCTCCGGAGAGCGATTCTCCCTTGTGAGATTTCCTGGTGGGGCGGGGTGGTCCTGCTGCGTCGCGCTGGCTGGTGATATGGCAGAGTCCTTGCCTGAGTCTTGTTCTTCATCCATGTCGTCGTCGGTACCGTCAAACTCATAGTCCGTGTCTGTGTACTCGTCAGGCCCCACGTCGTGTGCTCCTCCCTGCTCTATCTCCGGCTCATCCTCGATCATCTCGTGGGCTACTAGGACCTGATGAAACTGAATACCCTGGTGTTCTCCTTCCATGTCGACTGAGAGGAGGTATATAAGTAAACTATTATTACTCCTAATATGATTTATTTATTACGTAATTTGAGTTAATGTACTTTTCTTGGTAAACAAGGGTATGTTTTTAGGTTTACTGACAATCGAGGCTTTCTCGGAGCATGTGATAGTTGCACTTCGGAGAAAATTTAGTTGATCAGGCTACACTCACCCCTTACTACAACCATGAACAGTCCCGACTTAACCGAGATGTCAGTGTTATTTTGTTTGATTTAGTATTATGTTCTTTTTCCTAATTCACACAAGCAAAGATGTTTTATCGTTGTGTTTTATTTGTTTTGTTCAAAGTTGTGTTAGTCCCTCTTTGGTTTATAGTTGCATATCAATGTGTGGTTAGATATGCTAGTTCACTATAAACAGAGCTCTGATACCAACCTGTCACACCCCCGAAACCAGACGGCGGAAACGTCCGGGGGCTCGCGTGAGTTAAATTGAATACCATCACAATGAATATACATGAATCATAACATAAATATCACCATGCATCAAAACATTACAACTGATATTGTTTACATCCAGTACATTGTTTTCAAATATTACACATTCATAACACAAATTGTTTCAGATTATTCAAAACAAAACATTCTAACATACTTGGTATTACCCTTCCGCTTATCTGTTACCTGAGAATACAAGTTATTTTGGAAAACGTCAACATATGAAATGTTGGTGAGTTCATAAGCATAGTTGTGAATAAAATGATTTGTATAGTTTGTAAAACCCAGAAAATACGATATTTTCTAAAAATACATTAGTTTATCAAAGTGTGAAGATCCATAAGTTGATGCATGAATGATTTCAAAACATATATATGAAGGGTGTTTTGTATTATAGTTATAGAAATTTCGAGCGAGTAGTGTTGATTTCCCCGGAAAACCCGATGTTTTCCGATGTCGAAAGATATACGTGATTACTAATTTTTGTACCGTCACATCGAATGAATATTGATTACACCACCTTGATTACTGTTGAATAACGTCCTAATTCCGTCTACTTTGATTTCTCATAAGCCTTAGCGAACGAAGAGAAGAGGAGCACTATGTCATGCTACTATCGTAAGTACCTTAGGCTGTCGGGGATGCGAAAGACACGATGGCCCAACTCGCATTTGATTACTTTGACCTTACTAGCAATACTAATGGGCCACTAGGGCCCAATAGCACATAAAAGCTATTGAAAGTCCTTTTATATGGAATTTGGTCATAGGAGGCCCAATAACATATAAGCGTTATCCCTTTGGGCCCAAAGATCATGTTGATAGACTTGCAAGATCCAAAAAGCATGATTTGAAACTCTCAAGCCCAAAGTTTGTAAGTTTACTCATCGTAGGTATCGCGTATCTATTGAAGTGTTTGATTTAACGGTTGTTGTTTTTATATCGATTCGAGACCGATCGATTCGTTTATAACGATATTTGGAGTTGCACGTGTATTCATCTTTTGATTTTTCGGCAGTCGTGGTTTTTGTATTTTGACTCAATGAAATAATTTGTTTAAAAGTAGAGGTTTGACCTTTTTCAACACCTTTCTTTTTATAAAATAACAAGTTTAGTCCTTTATATAAAAGAAAAGACATTTTTAGCCCTTAAAACATTTTCTTGACACTTTTGTATCATAAATTTTTTGAAATGATGGTTTTAACTCAAAATTTATTTTGTTAACAGTTTCAGCCCTTTCAGAATAGTATTTTTTCGGTTAAAACCCAACTTTTCACAATTTTTACAGTTTTGGCCCAAAATCCAAAAACTTTATATTTTTTATCCTTTTTGGAAATGAAAAGCATTTTTAATCCTTGAAATAGTTTTGTTATACTTTTTATCCCCTGTTTTGAAGAGTTTACCATTTCAGCCCCCTTAAAACCTCATTTTTCACAATTTTAGGCTTGTTGGGCCGAAAAGCCCAAAATTGGCCCATTAAGCTAAAAATTACATTTTAAGTCCTTTAAAAATCATAATCTTCATAAAAACAATTATGGTAACTGTTTTGACTCTTTTGACCCTTAAGAAACCGTGGTTTGACAACTTTTACCCTAAATTTTGTATAATTGACAATTTAAGCCCAACAATGGGTTTTCTATTGAAATATGTTTTTCATAATCTTATAAGTTATTATTCTTGACTTGTTTAGTGTAAAATAACTTAGATCATGTTTGTTTCCTTTCTCATGTCATAGATCTCGAGTATCACCCCTTTTTGGTTACATGTTTATCACAAAAACACATAAAAACACACATACATGCATAAAATCACACATAGCATACACATACACATAGATCTACACATTTTCTTGTATTCTCCCCCATAAAACAATTAAAAACCGAAAAGAGAGGGGTATGAAGCTCACCTTGAGTTGTGGTTTCGGTTTTGAAGAGAGAAATGAAGAAGTTTGGTGCAAATCTTGGCCTAGTAAGCTTTCCTTGGAGGATCTCGAACTTAGGTGTTTCTAAGATGGTGATTATGAGTTTGGATAGATTAGGAAGATAGTTTGATAAAACAAAGAATCTAGATCATAAATCCAAACATACACTTACCTTGAATGATGATTTTTGTGGAAGAAACTCCTTATCAAGCTCTAAATCTCGAAATTTTTGATGAAGAATGAAGAGAGTTTCTTTGAGAGAGTTTGAGTGAAATGTGTGTGTGTGTTTGTGTTGTTTCGGCCGAGAGAAAAAGAGAGAGGAGAAGAGAGAGTAGATGAAGTGATGGTTGCATGGAAATATGAGTTATATGCATGGAGGACCTATGGGTAAATGTGAGGTGGAAAATGGAAGTCAACCCTCTTCCATTTTGGGTTGTTGGGCCAAGAAGAGGAGAGGGGAAAGGAAGAAAATTGGGCTTTTTGCCCTTAGGCCCATCTTATGATTCACTTAGATGATTTTTGGCCCAAATAAATCAAAGTATGATTTTTATGACCCATTAGGGCTAATTTAAATTTGTTGTGACCCAATAAGGCCTATTAAAGTTAACCTAGTTTATTTTAGGCTTATAAAGCCCAAAATATTAAGTTTCATGTATATGGGTCCAATTAGGGCCCATTTGAGAGTTCTATGTTCAAGATAGTTAAATTGGAAGCTTATTGGTCCATTAGGTCCAATAAGGAAATCCTAGTCCAAAATGGACTTAAACCGGGATTTCAAGGGTTTCCAATTCTTTGTTGACTATTTGTAGTGCTTGAATGAAGTATTTGATGAAGTTTTGTTGTTATTGAATAAGCATCATACATGCTTTCACATTGTTGGTTCACAATTGATATAATTGTTGTAGTTACAGAGCATCAAAATTCCTAGTTGTGACAAAGAAGAAGTGAGGATGTTGAGCATGGAAGGATGAACTTGATCATGGGCAATAGGCGATCTTCATTTGTTACCAAGATTGGAGTTTTTAGCTTAATGCTTAGTAGTGGGTTAGGGTTAGATTTAATGAATTGTTGCTACTCGTTAGATATGACATGGAACATCATTTCATTTCATGCTTTATTTAAATAAAGTTTTAGATATTCTTTTACTGATAAGAAGGGTTATATTTCTGCTTATAAAGATGGTGTTTTTATTTTTGAAGCTTTACCTTGTGATGGTGTGTATGAAACTGTGATGATTGTAGACAATTTAGGTAATAGTGTTTTTCATATTGATTGGTCTAATGGTATAGACAAATCGTGCTTGTGGCATTATCGTCTTGGACACGTAAACAAGAAACGCATTGCCCAACTCGAAAAGGATGGAGTATTGGAATCATTTGACTTAAGGTCAGATGATACATGAGAGTCTTGTCTTTTTGGTAAGATGACAAAATCACCTTTCACTGATTCTTGTGAAAGAGGTGAGGGTTTGTTGAACCTCATACACACAGATGTGTGTGGGCTCTTCAGATCCACCACAATGGACACAAATCGATTCTATGTGACTTTTACCGATAATTATAGCAGATATGGCGATATCTACTTAATCCAACACAAGTCAGAAACCTTTGAAAAGTTCAAAGAGTTCAAACAAAACGTCGAGAATCAATTCGACATGAATATAAAGATGCTTAGATCTGATAGATACGATGAGTATCTTATTATCGAGCTCCACAACTACCTCATGGAATGTGGAATAGTTTCACAATTGACACCTACTAGGACACCACAACTTAATGGTGTGGATGAGCGACAAAATCAGACCTTGTTGGACATGGTTCAGTCCATGATGAGTCAAGCTTCTCTTCCTATCTCATTCTGGAGGTATCCCTTAGAGATTACCGCCCACATTCTTAATCTTGTCCTAACTAAGAAGGTTGCCAAAACACCTCACAAAATGTGGACAGGGAAGGTTCCCTCATTGGCACATATCAATGTTTGGGGTTGTGAAGCTTTCATTAGACGAGAGACTCATGACAAGCTTGAACCTCAAAGTGAGCGATTTATTTTCATCAGGTATCCACAGAAGTCCTATGGATATTTGTTCTACAGACCTAGTAAGAACATGGTATTTTTAGCACGAAGGGGAGTCTTTCGCGAGAGAGAGCTCATATGAAAAGAGGACAATGGGAGTGTCATTGATCTTGAAGAAATTCAAGAGTCAAATGATCAAGGGACCTCTGAAGACACTAGGGCTCAACCAGAGGAAGAGATTCCAGTTGAACCAATTGACGAATCATTACCTCTTAGACGTTCCAGTAGAGTTAGAATGCCACCTGAGTTCTATGGTTTCCATATTACTACAGATGGAGATACGTTTATCAGTGATAGTACACTAGTAAATTTGGACGAGCCTTCTAATTACAAGGAAGAAATGGCAGGCCCCGAAGCTGCCAAAGGGCAAGAGGCTATGGACAGCGACATCAAGTCCATGTATGACAACCAAGTTTGGAATTTGGTTGATAATGTACCAGGTCGTAAGAGAGTTGTGTGAAAATGGATCTTCAAGAAGAAGACCGACATGTATAGAAAGGTACATACTTTTCAAAGCTTGTCTAGTTGCGAAAGGCTTTACTCAAACCCAGGGGGTTGACTATGATGAGACTTTATCACCAGTGGTCAAGATAAAAACTATTAGGGTAAAGCTAGCCATAGCTGCATTTCATGACTATGAAATTTTGTAGATGGATGTTAAAATCGCTTTCCTTGATGGGAAGTTGACTGAGGTTGTTTACATGAGGCAGCCAGAGGGTTTTGTAGATGCGAAGTATCTAAATAGGATGTGCAAGCTTGAGAAATAAATCTATGGATTGAAACAAGCTTCTCGTAGATGGCATCTTTGTTTTGATGAGAAGTTCAAAGATTTTGGCTTCTCTAGAAGTGAATATGATTCTTGTGTATATGTCAAAGCTAGTGGGATTATAGTCACCTTCCTGATATTGTATGTTGATGACATACTTCTTATACGAAATTACATTCCTGTTGGATTAGGTGTCTAAGCCCATAACTATAATTTGTATATATTTAAATTGATAGTAGCACAATCCTTTTGGGTTGCCCTCAAGACTAGCAACCGGGAAGGATGATTTTGGAGAAAGAGGTCGATTTATTAATTTGATTAATAAATTGAGATGAGTAAATTATTAATATATTATAAGAATAATATATTAATTAGAAATTGAAATATTTCATAAATATTTAATCATAAATTAATTAGAATTAATTTTGGGATTAAAAAAATTAATTAAAAGTGCAGGGACTGAATTACAATTGTTCAATAGTTGAGCAAGAGGCAATCTAGAACCCTCCATGAGCTATGGACGGTTTCTAGATCCTTAGGGTTTCTAGAATAGTCTCTTATGGATAATCAGGAAAGTGGATAATTACCCAGTTTAAGATTATCTTGGATTTGGACTTATCTAGGGTTTCCTATCTGCACTATAAATAGGGGTATAACCTTAATATTTTCGGCCACTTCTTCTAAGAGAACTCCAGCCAAATATTTTCGGCCACTTCTCAAAGTCTCGAAAACACTAAAGGATTTAGATTGTTATTACTACATAACAATCAAAGCTATGTTTTGTAACCATAATAATGTAATTTTGATTATATACTAGTGTTCTAGGGTTGTACATTGTTATTCATATGGTATGCTCAATTAGAGAAAACGTTGATCAATTTTAGGGTTGCATGCACATATAAGATTGTTTGTTATGCTCAAAACCCATCAGTAGTATCAGAGCAAGGTTTAGTTTTCTATTAAATTGATATTAATGTGAACTTGAACAAGGAGAAAGCATAATCGTTATTATGTTCTTCCAACACGCCATGGAGTTCTTCCAACACGGTGTGTTGGTCTGCGATATCGACCCAACACAGCATGTTGATTGCTCACCACGGCGTGTTGAGCTGTTAGATCCTAAAATTTCGATTTTTTCAATTATCTCAAGGATTGGTTAGGATAATTACCTTAATATTGTTTTAATCAGATAAAACTGAATATTTTAAAATGTAATTTGATATCTTTATCTTGAATTCATGATTGGTTTTATTTGTTAATTTAATTAATTTAATATTAATTTTGAAATTTTAAAATATAACCTAGTACTTTTGAAAAGTTTTAAAAACACACCCTTATATTATATGTAACATTAAAAGTCGAATAATACTATATATATATATATATATATATATATATATATATATATATATATATATACAGAGAGAGAGAGAGAGAGAGAGTTAGGTTCAAATGTTTGCAACAAGTATTGTGTGCATGGATGCACTAATCACAATTTAGCAAATTATTAATTATTTTATTAAATATGTAAGGCTAATTATGTAATCTTTCATTTTAATTCTTTATTTAGTCTGATTGTTATCCCTTTATATTAGGCAATGATTTATGACTGATTTACTTATCATTAATTTAATTTTCTTTATATATCCGATTGAAACACCCCCCCCCCCACTCACACACACAGATCACAAATATCTATTCCATTATCTGCTCATTACTTTGTTTTACACAATCGATGGATGTTCATACTGGAAATCGGAACTAGGTATTCATTTTTGTTCTTTGATGTTTGTATGTTTTTACTGTTTTTACATATACATATGTATCAAATCTGTTAATTTTGCAGGATAATGAAGATCAGAATCGCGGGAAGGATCTGGGTAATGTCAATGATCCCAAGAATCTGGTGAATGAAGTTGTGTAGGAAAAAAGAAGATCTAAAATATGCTTTGGACTTGGTCATGATAGCAGGAACTGCCCTTTTGGATTGAAGAAAGCATAGAACTCCAAGAAATTCATCAAATTGGACGTTTTTAGATATTATTAAGTTTGATTTCAGTAAAATAAATGTTTGTTTTGATGAACTATATGGTATTATTAAGCTTCATTTCAGTATAATAAAATTATGGTTTGATGAATTCTACGTGTTTTTCTGATATATTTATGTTTACAGCTAATAAAGTGTTTGTGTTTTTCTGATATATTTATGTTTCATAGAATCATCCAGTGATCATTCCAACAGAATGTCAAAAAAAAAACGTTACAGTTATCATTCCAACAAAATGTCAAAAAAAATGTTCATTATATTTCATAAAATATGTTTGACGGTTTCATAAAATCAAAACACATAATGTCACAAATAAAATGTGTAAACAATGAGCAATACAATGACTGGACCTTAAACAGTTTAAGAGTTAACTGCCTTGTAAGCCATATTACTATAACATTCTAGTGGAATGATTTGGAGATAACACACAGTAAACACTTTTAGAAGCCATATTGCTATATTATTCTAATAGAATGATATGCAGACAATACAATGTGCAGAGTTTTATAAGCCATGTTGATACATCTTATAAGCCATATTCTTACAACATTCTGATAGAATGTTGACGAGGTAACACACAGTGATAAGTTTTATAAGTCATATTGCTAGATTATTCTGATAGAATTATTTCGAGAATAAAATAATACGCAGAGTTTTAGAATCCATATTGATATATCATTCTGATAGAATGATTTCGTTAATAAAATATTGTGCAGATTTTTTTTTAAAAGTACATAATAACATTGTAAAGTAGTTAATTTAATGTACTATTGAAATGTTTTATATTTGGAATATGAATAGAGTACCCTATGGATATTTTTATCTTTAGCATGTTTTAAAAAAGAATCAAATCGGAATCAATTTTTTTTTATCAATTATCCCTAATATCAAGCCTTTTAATTTGCATAGAATCCGTTTTCATCCCTATTTCTTTTCTATGTCAGTTTATCATATTTTATTTTTTCAACTTCCAAAGCATATAGAAACACTGTCTAAATTTCTTAGGTATGGGCGATCAAGTACTAGATGTCAATAATCATATTTATGAGGAACATTATTTGGCTAGTCATGATGAAAATGGAATTGAAGATTTCGATTTTCCTGATAATGATACACTATATAATGGCGGATTTCAAATAGGAGAAAGCAGTAATCCCAATTTAGGTGAGTTTTTGAATTTTTTGTTTAATTTTTCATTGTATTTCAGATTCTATCTTGTAACAAACATGTTTAATATTAAATGTTAATATTTTCATTGATGAACATACAGAGGACGCAAATCATGCAGAAGACGAAAACCAGTTCGTTGATGAAGATACAGAGGTTAATATTGATTTCAGTGAAGGTAGTAAATTCAATTCAGGATATTGAAATTTTTTTACAGAATAATAAAATTCTTTCAGAATAATATTTATAAAATTCTTTCAGAATAATATTTATAAAATTCTTTCAGAATAATTTTGTATTTGCTATGTTTAAACAGGACAACCACATGTTACACATGATTACGTTTCTCCTGGTGGCACCTTGTATTGGACCCCGATTGTTTCAGACGATATTAAACCAAAAGTTACATCAAAATTTGATTCATATGGTGAAGCAGTAACAATGTATAGAAACTAGGCATTAGAATCTGGTTTTGATGTCAGGCTTGGAAGAGTCAAAAAACGAAAAACAAGATTATTACAAATAGACATCCGGTATGCAATCGGGAAGGTAATCCAAATACTAGTAAAGTAGATACTTTTGATATTCAGCATAATAAGACTCAAAGAAGGAAAGATTTATTTAGGAGGAATTGTAAAGCGAAAGTTGTTTTAGATATAATTCCCGGTACTCTTAAATATGTCATGAGTGATTTTGTCGAGCAACATAATCACGAGTTGTTTAGCAAGGGCAATATGTACTTATCTCGTTCAAAGAGAAAACTTGATTATTCCCAGGAAATTTTCATTCATAATTTGTCAAAACAAAATATTGGTCCTGTAAAAGCACATAGACTGTATAGTGCTCTTCAGGTCGGTCCTTCGGTTCGAGGTGGATTGGTTTCTGATTTCAAGAATGTTAGGAGAAATATTAATTGTTACATAGGTGGGAGGGACACGAAATTCCTTGTTGACAAGATGAATGACAGGAAGAAAAATGTCCCATCATTTACTTTTGAGTATAAAGTGTTGAACAAAAGATTGAATGCTCTATTCTGGGCTGACGAAACAGCAAAGTATAACTACAATTCGTTCGGAGACGTTGTATCACTCGATGCCACATTTAGCATGAATAAATATTTCTAACCTGTAAAACTTTTACAATAAGAATTTCATTGTTTTCAGTTATGTAAACTAATATTTTATTTTTAAAATAGGTATGATATGGTTTTTGTTCCGTTCACTGGCATTGATAACCACAAAAAATGTGTAACATTTGGTGTTGGACTTTTAAGTAAAGAAGATGTAGTTTCTTATGAATGGTTGCTTAGAGCTTTTTTGAAAGCTTTTAGAAAACAACCTCAATTGGTTATATCTGACCAAGACCCAGCTTTGAAAAAAGCTATAGATAACGTTTTTTCGTTGGCACATCATAGGTTATGTATGTGGCATATAACAAAGAAGTTGCCAAATAAGGTATGCATAGAAAGACTATTATCTTATTTTTTGTCATGATTCTATAATGATTTTATCATATTCTAACAGAATCAATTGCTTTAAATTTTTTATTTTACTCTTCCTCATTAAATTTCAATTTATACGGATTTTATCAATTGAAGATGCAGCTACCAATTAAAAATTTTGAAAGCGTTTTCACTCTATAATTTGGAACTCTAAGCTGGAACCACATGACTTCGAGAATGTATGGCATATGATGTTGGAGGAGTTTAAAATTACAGATAACAATTGGATGAATTCCATGTATGGTTTGCGATGATTTTGGATCCCCGCATTTTTCAAGCACATTCCAATGTATGGTCTTATGCGAACTACATCACTGTCTGAAATTCAGAATTGGTCATTTCAAACCACCACATTAACTGGTTCTTATCTTATCATGTTTATGATGACATTTGATTCAGTCATGGAATGACAAAGACATAATCAAATTCTCAATGATTTTAATACTGCCACCACTTTTCCTAAATTCATTACCCGTAGTCCGAATGAACCTCATGCTTCAAAGGTATATACGCGCAAGATTTTTTATCTGGTTCATAAAGAGATATCAAGAGCTGAAGATAATTGTTTCCAAAAGAATATGATATCTTCCAACGGTGTTGACACAATTATTGTTTTGGAGAAAAAAACAACATAACCACTAGGCAAACAAATGATGTCGATGTTAAAGACGAGGAATACAATTACAATTGTCTTATAAGGGATACTGAATACATGATATATTTTCTTTTCACATTAATTGTCATTTTATAATTTGAATTTAAACGCTAAATATTTACAACTTAAACAATCTCACTAATCATCTTATATATTCCAGGTCACACACTCAGCCAAAGATGGTTCATTCAAATGTACTTGTATGCATTTTGAACATTCCGAGATCTTATGCAGACACATATTCTGTGTGTTTAAGTGTTATGACATCAAACAAATTCCTGAAAAGTACATTTTGAAACGTTGGCGTAGGGATGTTATTCCAACATAATTACTAAAAAGACGACTTCACTAATTTTTTTTGACGATTCTAATTCCGACATGACTACTATTGATATTTTTTCAACTGTTGACCATTGTGTGTAACGCCCATGTTTCTAGGCTAGGCATTAATAATGATGTAATAGTCCAGGTCAACCTTTGTAATTTGTTTTGAAATAATAAATTATTTGAGTATTATGTGTTTTATGCTTAATTATTTTGATGTAATGAATTAAGAATAAAAATAAGCGTCGAAAATAAATATTAGATAAACCCAATATCTATTAAGGAAGTTGTAATGGTCGTGACAAGGATTCCGGATATACGAAGAATGCCGAAATCCGAGTTATAACGAAGAAGTTACGACCTGTCGAAGTTTCGTGACAGAACCGGTACGACACCGTGTGACGTAAATAGTGAATTTACAATAGAACGATTTTTAGCCTTAGGGATCTAAATGAAAGTCATGGTACTCGTTAAACCGAGAGCGTGCATAAAAAGAACGCCCAAATCTGACTTCGTATGACAAAGTTATGATTTTTCTAAAGTTTCGACTTAGCGGTATACAACCCAAAACTTGAAATTTAGATCGAGTGATTTTTAGCCGAAACAATCTAAACGAGAATCAAATATCTCGTCGATATTACTGGAACAGTAAAAATACAGACGAAAACGGACGTCGGATGAAGAAGTTATGAATTTTTAACGGACTTTTCCTGTCCCGGCCTGTTAAAAATATAACTTTAAAAATCAAGTCAAAATTAGCCGACGGGGTCTAAATGAAAGTTGTAGAACATAGTCTCACCTACGCGTGGATATAAAGAACGTCAAAAACGGAGCTCGTATGTGAAAGACACGAATTTTAGAAGTTTGGAAATTCGAAGTACGCCCCGCGTACATAAGTACGCCCAGCGTACTCGTATGTGTGATCCGGAGTTGGCCACGTTGCCTACTTCCTCGCATGCGACACGTATCTTGTACCATCGACACATCTGATGCCACACATCACCCTACGCCCATCGTATGAAGGCTTACACCCCGCGTAGAGCACCGCTGAGCAGTACGCCCAACGTACACCATATTTACGCCCAACGTAATGCTGAGCCTCGGGCACTATAAATAAAACTCAAGGCTGCCCGATTTTTGTTTACTTTCTTTACATCTCTCACCCTTATACTCTCTCCTACATTGTAAGAAATGCCCCCGAAGCCTAGTGTATCGTCCTAGCACCCGAAGCAAGTTCCAGAGCCCCGAAGATCCCGAGAAAAAGAGTTTTCAAGCCGAAACTCTGCCCGCGTGAAGCCGGGTTTTTGAGAAATCACCCCGGTTTCATCTGAAAAGATTATTTTAAGAGACGAGGTGCTGCCCAATCATCGTCTTATCAAGTGAGTATATAGTCACTTTCATCTTACACATAGATATGAAGTATTTTCTATAAAATACGTGCTATGTGTAATTATATTGTTTGTTTATTTGAAATGAGTGTTGAATAGATATTTTATACAAGTTTTAAACTGTATATTTATTTTTATTAGTATATTTATTTTTATCTACAAATATGTTGGGTAAAACATAGGTAGATGAAATAGTTGATGTGTGTTAAAATGATGAGAGGCCTCGATGTTGTAGTTGTTATTGTTGTTGTTGTAGTCATTTAGCGGAGTATAGATGACGACCACGGACCTTTCTAGACAGTCCAGTGGAACGCTAGCAGGTTCGCAACTTCTAGGTGTTGGTGAACTATATGTTCGCTGGTGTACTCCATCTCCCTCATGGTTGCCTTATTTGACATAAATTGCTGAGGAATCCCTAAAGCAATGTTGTCACCCCGATTAAAATCCTTAGGCTAGGTCCCTTATGATAGGTGTTTAGGGACGTAAAGTGAGGATAACGAAAATGGGTAATCAGGGTTATTGTTGGTTGATGAAATTAATAAATTTATTTTTGGTTGATGAATTTAATAAATTTATTATTATTTGTGGGTTGAAAACCCTATATGCTCACCAGGCTCCCAAGCCTGACCCGCTCAGCTTTTTATATTACAGGTAGTGGACCCCGAGCATAGTCGGATGATGATGAGATTTTTGGATTATAGGACAGTAGTTGTATATAACTGTTGTAAGGCTTATAATGTACTGTTTATGCTTTTGATCTGTATCGGAACATGACATCCCGAGGTTTTGATATATAATGAAAATATATATTTCTTTAAGAAATGTTTTGATAAATTCTTTTATCATGTTTTGTTTTGGGGACAATTTCCGCAACATCTTTTAGAAAGATTACTCAGATTTTATTTTAAAAGCATAAATTAAATCGGTCTTTTCTGGCCGAGAAATTTGGGGATGTCACATTGTGTGTCTTTTTTGAGTCATGATGCAGCTAAGTTAAAGTTATACCTTGATGAGCAGAATAAGTTGAAAAAAAAAATTTGTCGACGATTGTCCAAATCATGATTGAACGAACAGAGCTGAACATTTCAACAAGATTCTAGGCGTTGTAGTTCCTGATGTAGTATCTGATGTTAGTAACATTCAAAATCCTTTTGATATTCGTAACAAAGGATGCGGCAGTCGTAGGAAAAGATTAAAATCTAGAAAAGAGATGATTGAGAAAGAAATCTCGAAACCTAAGAGAAAGTGTGCTACATGTGAACAGATGGTTCATCATGACAAAAGAAATTGTCCTTTAAAGAACGTCTAGAAATAGTTTCTTTGTATGTTACTTTAATGGTTTTAGTAAAATGACATTTCATTTTAATTTGGTCGGTTCACATTCAATGTTATCTTTTATGTCGTTTAATAAAGTATTCACCTTGATTGTTAGTGACGATGTCATTGTCAATAAATCTAACAATATTTATGTTTTTTTTATTTCTTAAAAATAATTATATAACGAAATACAAATATTCATTCCATCAATTTTATAAATTCATTCTTTTCATTAGTTCAGCAAGTTATACAACTTTTTTCAATCATTTTAATATTGATTTTCATTTTATCAAAAGGTTTTATTGCTTAATACAGTATATAAACAATGTGTACAATTTATTCCGACATAAGATAATATCATTTATATACAAGTATTCAGTTTACCATATTTAATTTCAAAAAGACTTCATATTTCGTACACATATTCATTCCAACAGAATTTTATATTGCTTTTTTCTGAATTATACATTTATACACACTTATTTTATTTCAAAAAGGCTACATTATACCGAAAGATACATTTCTCATCTATATCCCATTAATAGAAAATAAAAAACTATAACATATTCTACTAGAATCATAACAATAAAAATATTCTATCAGCATTAAAAAACTATCAAAACCAGCCCAGGCACACAGCAACATCTGACCATTTAATTACAAAAAATACATCAATACATCCATTATTAACAACAACCGTGAATTATATTTAAAACAACTTAATAATTTAATACTAAATTTTTTTCATAAACATCCCATCAAAAACTTAGTATTAAACTACAACTCATTCTATCAGAATTGCTTTTTCACAATGCACAACATCATCATTCCCGAAATTAAACCATACATCAACACAACCATTAGACCAAAACAAACATTTCATTAGAAGATATAAGCTTACATATTGATAACAATTATTCAAAACTTCTGAAAGACAAAGAAATTTTTCAAAAAGCTAACATAAACCAGATTTTTGTTTGAACAACCGCAAAAAAAAAGTTCAAATACTATCATGTCAATATTTATCTTCAAAGAACCAAACTACCACTTCAAATTCTTACCGATGACCCTTTGCTTTTGTCTTTTTCTTCCTATTTTCAGCTGACTCTTGAAGAAGCATATTTTGTTCCAAAATATCCATCTTATGAAACGCTTCAAAATCTTTAACTATCATACTCTTATACTTGTTGAACTCAGCTGTCAACAATCTTGCCATGTATTTCGTTCTTAACTTAATTATAACAATCACATCACCAGGCATTTTACCTGTAAGACCACACTCCCAACGCCCTTCATTTTCCCCCATGTAACTTTCCATATGCCTCATGAGGTAGACTCCACAATCTGTTCTAGACTTTTCTACTTGCCAATATATTTTCATCACCCGCCCCCGCCTTAAAACTTAAGGCTTTTGCCATTGGATGATGTTGTGATGTTAAGTACTTGCAAAACAGTTTTTTCTATCATTGAATACAACAAATACATCAAACATAGTCTTATAATAATCTTTAGAATGAAAACAGAATGTTCAGAATTTTTATTGATTATGTTACCACCAAATTTGGTATCATGCCATATTTCCTATCCAAAGTTCTTGTTCTCTTCACATGATCTACTATGTAGTATAAACTTGATCTCAGATCAAAGATGAGTAAGTAATACTTCGCGTCATTAACTATTGGGAAGAAAACCTTGTATACATTAAAAAACAAAGTTAATTTAATATTAAGTGATGCAACAATGAATACATTTACTCAATATACTTACAAGCTCAACATCTCTGAAACTTGGCTTGACATCAAATTTCTTAATGTAGATTCGCAATAGAGTAGCAAAAAGCCTACATTTCAGATCTTTCGTCTTTAATTCATTCAATATCTCTTTTGTCTGTAAAAACCCACATCACCAACAATATTAATTCTAAAAAAATAAATTTGAATTTAAACTTAGTTTACAAAAAAAATTCATACCACAATAGTTGTATCGAAGAAAAATCTTGAAAGCGATGATTCATCCTTGTAGTTCTCCATTTTATTTAAAAACTCAGCCCAACAATCAATTACTTTAGAATGTATATACATTCCTTGATTAATTTGATATGCAAAACCCTGGTGCAACAAATGACCTGTTCCAATGTCACAAATCTCATCCCTATAACAAAAATTACTTATAAAATCAATCTACATACATTCACATTTGTATTCTAAAAAAATAATAAGCGACTCATATACTTACCCATCATCTCTATTAGATGCAAAAACTGAATTGCATATTCCTATTTCATCCTTAATCCGTTTATCCCCAACCTTAACAATTCTTTCAATATAGGAGGAATGAAATATTTTTGCCTTTTTAGGGATACGTTTTTCCCTTTTGTCATCATCATCATCTTCTGCAGCATTATCAACAGCTTCTCCTAGATTTCTTCCAACCACATTATCCCTACTGAATCCTGACATTAGCTTTTTCCTTCTATACACCTGTAGCTCAGTTTCATCCAACAACTTAATTATTTCTTCATTCACCCCCGGAAGTCGATGAAACTGACTCATTGTTAAATAATTGGTATCAACAGGTGTACTATAATTGACATCTTTTTCTACATTAACTTCATTAACTATTAATCCTCTAACAGGTAAACTATTTCCTTCACCGCCATCACCTATATCATTCATATTTAACTCATTATAACCCTCAGGCTCATGTACTTTTTTTTTGTTTTCCCGTTCATGCACTTCCATAAAAAGCTCATTCATCTTTTCCATCCACTCCTTCAGCGCCACACTATCAAGGAATTTTTCCAAACCATCCTTCAACGCAACTTCCATAGTTTTTTTCCGGTTAGAATTAACCCATAACTATGCTCTAAAACAGCAGCGTACGCCTACAATACATATAATTAATTATTAATTACATTATAAGAATATTTCAATAGCTTTACTACGAGAAATGTATAGACAATTTAGTAGGATTCCATAATATTTAATTTGTATTCTACCAGAATATAAATTCAAATATTATTTACAATAATTACAAATTAACTAAGTATGCAATTTTTTTTTGCTATTACCTCCTCATCTCCAAAATCTCTCTTAAAACTGACCAATTGTTGCTCTTCACCTCCTGTTTCATCCTTCATATCGACATCTTCATGTTCATCCAGAAATTGCCTCCCGAACCCTCCCAAACTGATTTCCAAGCGTTGAATCTCTAATAAATTAGCAACAGTAATATGCCCAATAAAAGGAAGCCTTTTATCTAACTTTATAGAATACTTCATGTTATACACGTACACCAACAACGAAAAAAAACATTAACTTAATCAATAAATCAATAATATATTACTACCAAATCTATATTTTCGTATAACACTATTTCACACTTACTATCAGGAGTGTAATAGGACCACTGTAGTAGCTTGATTTTTCATCCCTTTTCCATAGTTTTTTCCTTGATCCCAAACAGTCAAGCATATATTTACACCAATTTAACTTTGAACAGTCTTCTACCAACACCAACTTCCTTATACCACTTTTATTTGATTTGTTCCCATAAACATTGACTCTATGGAGTTGTTAACGAAAAGGGTCAAAAAATTAATCCTAAACATCAAACTATCTTTTGTTGTAGCCTGAATCCTTCTTAAATACTCCTCACGTTTGAACTTATCACAAGTATATTGTCCCCTTCATTCTTCCATAATTTGATTCCCCTTATCACACAATGGCAACTCATTGATGTCTTCTCCACCAATTGGCAACCCCATCATATCATGCACTATCTGTTCTGTGATCTCAATAACAGAGTTTTGTTGGACAAGTCTTCTACTATCGGCATCATACACATCTAAAAGATAGTAGCTTAGTTGCCCCGGATAACTTGTTATATTCACTTGGAAAATTGACCCAAAACCCATTCTTAAGATTGCTTGTTTTTGTTCAGGTGACATCCCCCTAACAGTTGTAGTGATGTTATCACATTTCATTCTGGTTGGAAGGTTTCTTAAACCAGGTGGATATTCCTTACTTGTTTTTCTAACATTATCTTCTTGTTCCTCTTTGATAGATTCATCAATTCCCTTATTCTTTAAATTTTACAATTAGAACTCTTTCATATTTTCTCTTTGACCTTATCTCTCTTTCCAAAAGTAGTACATTTAAAGGTTTAGGACTTTTCTTTTGTGGAACTAATTTATCAAAAACTTTCTTGGACCTTCTTTCTCGTTTCACGTGCTGTTCTTGTTCTTGTACTTGTTCTGCTATAACACATAATAAATATTAGAATGTATAGTATAATATATTCAATACATGAGTGTATCACATTACTTTAATTAATGTTTTAAAATATAATATATTCTTCTTATTCCAACAAAATAATAATTTATTTCAATAACACAAATATAATATACACAAAATTTCCATTGTAACAGTATACAAAAAAAACTGACAAAATAAACAAAAAATTCATAGGACTGCAATATGTAACAAATTATAAAAGAAACTACCAGAACATCATACATATCATTTTCATACATAATCTACTGAACATTGAAATACTGATATTCATACACATATTTGTATTCTATTAGAATATACTACATATAAAGTCTAACAATCTACAATAGTTGTAACTGTTTTAATTTAACTCATAATTCTAACTTAATAAAAATTTAATAACAAAGACTAAACATAGTATACACATTGTTGCAATGATAATAGTTTAAAAAGGAAATTAACAAAAAAACACCATCTTTAAATTCAATCAGAGGATATTACTTAAAAATTTGAATTCTACCAGAATCTTATACATTTCAACTCAAGACATATAATCCACTATCCATGGGTATACTCACACTCATATACATCGTTCCATTCTAATAGAATTTTTCACATGTACAGTATATCCATCTCTAAGAATTTTGAATGTTTCAGTTTAAGTCATTAATCATATACAAACTTTGATTCCAATAGAATCTAAAATCATTATACCTTGCTACTTAACTCCTTATTTATAGAAATTTTCTTTACAATTTCATCTCATACAAGAACATGATTTATTCTATTAGAATATCAAAGATCTTTACGTTTATATGAATGAACCATTCTAGCAGAATAACATCGAAAACTATTTCATTCTATCAGATTTTTTTTACACATCAACGCATAATCTAATAATAAGTAATTATTCTGAAGAAATTACACAAAAATCACACCTTCTTTTTGCAAAACACAAATCATACATGCATAAATTATTCTATATACACTTCTTACACTATAATACATCTTCGAACTCAATAAACATCAGACAAAACAAAAAATTGTTACCTTCAGGTTCCGCAATGAAATCATGATCGTCATCTTCAAGATTCAAGGCCGTCTCTGCTGTGTTCTTGAACTTCAACTTGAATGAAGTCGATCGTGTACTCCTCATTCTTCTAGAATACCGTTCACAGAAGCCCCCAAATGCCGATTCCTTCTTCTAGGGTTTAATGTCGATATTTATATTAAAAACCTTCAAAGAATCTTCCAATTTTGAAGATTGATTACAAAAAATCAGAATATGTTTCAATCTCCGAAAGCATTGGGTTTTTGATTTTGATAGTATGCGAGATATTTGGGATTATCGGTGGATCACTTCCATAGTTATCGACCGTTTCCTATTACAATGACGAGGCAATGTACCATACTACCCTTCCGTGCCCAGTCATTTAATGAAATCCTATTAATTTGTTTTTTTTTCTATTTAATTTTAAAAGAAAATCACTTTCTTAATTTACCACAAATGATTGGCCTAGAATCCTTTACACAAGCACACGATACTTAGCAAAAACAAAATAACCTAACCATATATATATATATATATATATATATATATATATATATATATATATATATATATATATATATATATATATATATATATATATATAAGAGAGTCAGTCGAACCGTTAGTACGCCTCATTCACGAAGCCGATCTATAAGAGGAGTTTAAGGAAGTGGCCCATAAAATGACCCTCATTGGGTATCGACTCTTACCCACCGCTCCCTTGATTGGTGGAGGGTCGTTAGCCGAACGAGTTTGATAGGACACTTAATCCTCATTAATAAGTATACTGATCTATAAAGTACTAAAATTTTTATAAAATTCCTAATCTTAGTTACTTAAGAAAATGTGAAATTGTATGCTAATCCATGAAATTACATATTGTACTTTATTGGTCGTTAGCGGAGCGTGTGTAGTTAACCAACACACTAATAGGGACTAAAAAAGAGTGGCAGTGGGTGTTTCGTAAATTATCATTGATTAATGGAGCGTGTGTGGCTAACCCACACATTAAAATGAGATGATAAACGACATCGAGAGTACCAAGCTAATTTGCATGGTTATTCACATCTTGTTTATGATCCTTGGTATCCAAGTCACAAATGGAAGAGCATAATTGAGATTAAACATGCCTTTGAAAGGTTCAATGATTCTCAAAAGTCAATGGTCGACGGAGTCAACAAAAGTCAAAGTCCCTTCCTAGCGTAGTATGCCCTGCATACCAAGAGAGTACGACCCACTTACTCTGATGCTGACCAAAAATAGGACGCTGATCGCGTACGCGTAGCGTACCTCCAGGTATGCCCAACGTTCACAGCCCAAAACTTCATTAAGAGCTTATTCCATTATGCCCAAAACTCAGATCCAAGCCCAAAATGATGCCGTAAGTCATAAAGTTTCCAACTTTATGACTTTGTATGGCTATAAAGCGCTTAATGTCCAAAACCCTAAGTTCTTAACCCAATAAGACCATCTATCACATGCATGGGTTACATACAACACTCAAATTTATATGCATCACAACCCTCTGAAATGTCTAAAAGGACGGCTCAAATGAATTAGAGTAACCCATAATCATAAATCCAAGCTAATGGGACCAAAAATGTTCGCAACTTCAAAGGTAACAAGATCTTAAACAAATCATCATCAAGTTCAGATCTTTTTACCTTAAATGATACCAATTGGTGATGAGATTCTCGATCTAAAGTGCCTCACTCTTCCAAGGTGGTCCTCTCTTCTTTTCCTTAATTCTTAATCACCAGAAATACCCATAAAATTTCAAGAACACTCTTAAGGAGGATTAGGGTTCTAGATGGACAAAATGGAAAGTGGAGGCTGAAGGGTGAATGAGAAATGAGGAGTTAAGGTTGTATATATATGGCCCAAACCCTAAAAATTAGGCTTTGAGAATCCACCATTTACGACCGGCGTACGCGGACTACGCCCCGCGTAGTAAGGTCCGCCCAATTACTCCTAGCGTATACAACGTACACCCAACGTACTAAGTCTTTGGCCAAAATCACCAAAATGCCACTAAGGGGAAAAAATGCAGACAATTTTCATGCTAAGGGGTTAATAGATAAATACTTGGAAATTGAGATGTTACACATGTAGATCAATGTATGAATGATGATGTTGACCTTTTTCCATTGAGGGTCGGTGGATGGAGTTGGTGGAACATGAAAATTGAGATGAAACACACTCCCTTAGAAAGTAACAATCCACTTCAACATGTTTAGTTCGTTCATGATAGACAGGATTAACAACAATGTGGCGAGTTGCTTCATTATCACACATTAATGGTGTAGCCTCTTTTTGTGTGGCATCGAAATCTTGAATAAACCATCTCAACCAAAGAACTTTACAAAAAATATTAGCCATTGACCTATATTCCGCTCCAACTAAAGATCTAGCAACTACACTATCACACCCCCGAACCAGACGGCGGAAATATCCGAGGGCTCGGGTGACTTAAATTGAAATATCATCACAATGATTATACATGAAACATAAAATAAACATCACCATGCATCAATGTATTACAACTAACATTGTTCACATCAAGTACATTGTTTTACATTACATAATTCAAAACATAAATTGTTTGATGATTGACATTACACAAGAGAAATTTCGAAAACTCACACTTGATGATTCTTCATTCTAACGGTTACCTGAGAATACAAGTTATTTTGAAAACGGTCAACATTTATAATGTTGGTGAGTTCATCAGCATGTTTGATATAAAAGGTTTGTATTATTTGTAAAACCCAGAAAATCCGATATTTCCTGTAATAAAACTATTTACGACATGATGTGGTGATCCAATATGTGTATATGTATGTGATTTCAAAACATTTAGAAGTGGATGACTTTCATAATCGTTCCTTGTATTAAAGTTGATGTATGTAGAAATGAATGACGTCGTTTCCTGGAAAACCCGATGTTTTCCGATTTAGATAGTATGATAGTTTTGTATTATCGTGTGAATCACTTTGTATGGCCATAGTGTATGAATAAGATTTCCCATGAATACTTAGATGGTAATGCATCTCTATGTGAGTCATTATAACCATGCATAATAGTGACTAATTCGCATGTCTTGGCATTTTTCCAAACGCCGGTTTTGATCAAGATTTTGTCACCCTAGACTGGCCTAGTCTAACTGTAGCGAACAGCTCAGGTGTGGGGGAGTCACCCCCGTATAGATCTATACACAAACTCTCGCTCTCCTTCCAGGAGATTCTGATTATAACTACAGGCTACGGCCGACACTTATTGGTGCCACCCGATATTTCTCACTAAATCTCATTGAAATTGAATAACATTGTTTTACAACCCGATTGATGTTTACGTGAATATGAAGTAAGCCTAACAGACACGAAAGAGGACAACGGTGGCCCACTAATCATGTATGTTATTATAGGTTGTCGAGTATGCTACATACACGTTATAGCCCATTAAGCATATGATGAATGTTTAGGGCCATATTAGCAATGCAAATGGGCCACTAAGGCCCAATAGCATGTTAAAGCTGATAAAGGCCCATTGAGCATGTAATTGGGTCACTAAGACCCAATAAACATGTTTGAATATATATTGGGCCCAATAATCATGGAATTGGGCCACAAAGGCCCAATAGCACGAATAGAAGATTTTGGGCCCAATCATTGTATCATTTATCTGATTATCGATTTTAAGTTCGTAGTCTAGGTTTTGTTTTATACCAAATGTTTATTCGCGATGTTAAAAATACTTTGATGTTTGATTTATAACGAAGTTTTGGTTATATATATATATATATATATATATATATATATATATATATATATATATATATATATATATATATATATATATATATATATAAACATTTTAAAAACCATGCGTTATAAATTTAATATTCTTGACCCAATAATTCAAATATTAGCCTATTTGACCCAAAAATATTGATTTTGACCATTTCAGCCCCTTTATTAATAAAAATGACACTTTTAGTCCCTTTTGATGAAAATTGACATTTTTGGTCCTTAAACCATTTTTCTTGACATTTTCGGCCCAAACATAATTTAAATAATAATTTCAGCCCAAAACTATTGTATTTGCCATTTCCAGCCCTTATTTGTAAAAAGTTTACACTTTTGGCCCAAATTCCGTAAATTTTACATTTTTGGCCCAATTTCCAAAAACTTTTCATTTTTAACCCAATTTAGGAATAAAAGACATTTTCAGCCCCTGAATTGGTTTATTTACGTTTTTAGACTCATACTTTAATGAATTGACAATTTCAACTCCAAAACTCTTCATTTTCGCAATTTTTGGGCCCAAAAACCCGTGAGACCCAATTGTAAGCCCAATAAGCTAAAATTTATATTTTCGACCCCTTGAAAAGTATTATTTTCAAAGAAATCAGATTTTATATAAATAAATACCATATAACCCTTATAAAACCGAAATTGTCATCTTTTAACCAATTCTTTGTTATTTTTGCTAAAATGACACTTATAAAACCTTTGGCTTTGTTTTTCACTTCTTAACCATAAATACTCTTAGATCTCTGTATTATGTCATCTATTATGTTCTTGTTTATGAATCTTTCACACTTTTGCTATAGATCTCGAGATATAACAAATATTAACACAATTCTCACAAAACAAACCAAGGAAATCTCATATAACATGCAAACACACATAGATCAACACATAACACTTGTATTCTCCCCCCAAGTAAAAACTAAAAACAAGGGGCTATGAACTCACCTTGGGTTTGTTGGTTCGGCTTTGAAGAAGAATGGGAGAAGGTGGTGTGATTTTTGGCTCTAGTTAGCTCCTTGAAGGGTCCTTCGAATTTTGATGAGTTCTAGGGAGTATGATTAAGAGATTAAGGTGGTAAGAAGAGTGAATAAGTGTAGAAAGAAAATATGTTTGCAAGATCTTACCACTAGTATATAACTTGAAGTGATTTTTGGATGATAGTATCCTTGAATGCCTCTAATTCTCGAAAATTTAGAGGATGAAGGAGAGTTCTTCTTGAGAGATTTGAAAATGTTTAGAAGTATGTTTGTGTGTGGGTGTTGATACCTTCGGCCGAAGATAAGAAGAGGAGAGGGAAAATGAGCTTGCCTTGATACATGAACTTTGCATGGATATATGAGGGATATTACTTAGAGGTATGTTGGATGATCATGAGGTGTCAATCCCTCCCTTAATCATCCATTAATTCTTTTTTTTTTATCTTGGGCCGAAATGGGCTAATAAAGGAAAGAGGTGGATTTATTTGGCCCATTTCTTTCTTTAGTTCAAAATTATGAAGCCTTTTAAGAATGTTTTCGGCCCATTAGTATATAAAGAATGGATTCTATGGTCCGTTAAGGTTAATTGGAGTTGTTATGGCCCAACAAGGCCCATTGAAAGTAAACTAATCCATTTTAAGCCCATTGTGGCCCATAATGTTAAGTTTCATGAAAGTGGGTCCAATTAGAGCCTATTTAAGGGTCCTAAGCCCAAAATAGTCAAATTGGAGGCTTATTGGTCCATTAGGCCCAATAAGAAATCCTAGTCCGTAATGGACTTAACCCGGGGTTTTCAGGGTTTTCAGACTCTTTGATGAACATAATTGATGAATCCAAAAGAGCAGTGTGTGAGGTTTACTTAGAGTAGTGGTCTTACAATAGTTGAATGATTACACAAGATTAGAATTTCCTAGCTAAATTTGCTAGTTGTGACATCATCCCCGCGTTAGAGGGAATTTCGTCCCGAAATTCTTCTGAAAATTAGGTTTGAAGATGCGAGAATAGGTGAGGGTACTTCTGCTTCATTTGGTCATCGCGTTCCCATGTGAATTCCGGTCCACGCTTTGCGTTCCATCGAACCTTAACAATTGGAATGCGACTTTTCTTAGTACGCTTCACCTCCCTGTCCATGATTTCAACTGGTTCTTCCACGAACAGGAGATTCTCGTTGATTTCGATTTCTTCTAATGGAATAACCAGAGTTTCATCTGATAGGCACTTCTTTAGGTTTGAAACATGGAACACGGGGTGTATGTTGCTGAGCTCCGCAGGTAGCTGCAGCCTATATGCCACTGGACCGATTCGGGCAAGGATATCGAATTGTCCAATGTATCGCGGGTTTAGTTTCCCCCGTTTCCCAAAACGAATCATCCCTTTCCAGGGAGAGACTTTCAATAGCACCCGGTTTCCAACTTGAAATTCCAGAGGCTTTCGCCGCTTGTCAGCATAACTCTTCTGTCGGTCCCGCGATGCTTGAAGTCGAGCCTTGATTTGAATTATCTTTTCAGTTGTTTCACGGATGATCTCTGGTCCGGTTAAAGCACTGTTCGGTGCTTTCCCTTTTGCTAGCTGAGAGTCACCCACCTCAGCCCAGCATAGAGGTGACCTGCATTTGCGACCGTATAAATGGGCAGATTTTGTCAATCTATCGACGATTACCCATATAGCATCCAACCCGTCCGCTGTCTTGGGTAATTTAGTCACGAAATCCATGGTAATCCTTTCCCATTTCCATTCAGGTATTACAGGCTGTTGTAATAACCCCGAGGGCTTATGATATTCCACTTTTACTTTGGCGCAAGTAAGGCACTTGCCTACGTAAGTGGCGATTTCTGCCTTCATGTTTGGCCCCCAATAATGTTGTTTGATATCTAAGTACATTTTATCTGATCCCGGATGGATGGAGTATCGTGTCTTGTGAGCTTTATTCATGACTACTTCTCTGAATCCCCCAAATTTAGGGACCCAGATTCTATCCATGAAATAGTATGCTCCATCCTCTTTGACTTCAAGGTTCTTCTCCATCCCGCGTAATGATTCACTTGTAGTGTTCTCGGGTTTCAATGCATCCAACTGGGCTTCTTTGATCTGCGAGATTAGGTGGGATCGAATGGTTATCGAGAGAGTTTTCAAACGACGACTTGAATATTCTTTTCGGCTCAGGGCATCAGCCACCATGTTAGCCTTGCCCGGATGATACTTGATTTCGCACTCATAATCGTTTACCAGCTCGACCCATCTACGCTGCCTCGTATTTAATTATTTCTGATTCAGGATGTGCTGGAGGCTTTTTTGGTCGGTGAATATGGTGCACTTCGCACCATAAAAGGTAGTGCCTCCAAATCTTTAATGCGAAGACCACTGCCCCCAATTCGAGATCATGAGTGGTGTAATTCACTTCGTGCGTTTTCAGTTGTCTGGATACATAGGCTATCACCTTTCCTCGCTGCATAAGTACACATCCCAAACCTTGATTTGAAGAGTCACAGTAGACTACAAAGTCTTCGGTTCCTTCTGGTAAGGATAGCACAGGTGCACTGCAGAGGGCATTCTTCAGGGTTTGGAAGGCAACTTCTTGCTTCTCTGTCCATTCGAATGGTACGCCTTTTTGTGTAAGCGTGGTAAGAGGCTTGGCTGTCCTGGAGAAGTTCTGAATGAATCTTCTGTAATAGCCTGCGAGACCTAAAAATTGGCGGATCTTGGTCGGGGTTTTTGGAATTGCCTAGCCTTCGTTGGCCTTGATCTTGGAAGGATCTACATGAATCCCTTCCTGGATGACTACATGGCCCATAAAGTTCACACTGCGGAGCCAGAACTCACATTTGGAGGGTTCCGCATACAACTTTTCAGCTCGCAGTGTTTCCAAAATTTGGCGGAGATGTCGGCTATGTTCTTCTTCGCTTCGAGAATAGACCAGGATATCATTGATGAAAACGATCACAAAATTGTCGAGGAATGGACGGCAAACTCGATTCATAAAGTCCATAAATGCGGCAGGAGCATTTGTTAGACCGAAAGGCATCACGACAAATTCGTAATGGCCGTAGCAAGTCTGGAAAGCGGTCTTAGGAATGTCCTCATCTCGGACTTTGAGTTGATGATAGCCGGATCTCAAATCTATCTTTGAAAAGTAACTGGCTCCTTGCAGCTGATCAAATAGATCATCGATTCGCGGAAGTGGGTAGCGATTTTTGATAGTGAGCTTATTCAGCTCTCTATAGTCGATGCACATCCTGAAGGATCCATATTTCTTCTTAACGAAAAGAATCGGAGCTCCCCATGGCGAGAAGCTGGGTCTGATGAATCCTTTGCTCAAGAGTTCGCTTAATTGGGTTGACAATTCCTGCATCTCCGCAGGAGCCAACCTATAGGGTGATTTGGCGATTGGAGTAGGTCGTGGTACAAGGTCAATCCGAAATTCGACCTGTGGGGGGTATTCCTGGAAGATCTTCGGGAAATACGTCTGGAAAGTCACACGTCACTGGGATATCTCGAATGTTTATTTCTTCCTTCGACTTGTCCACGTTGTGAGCAAGGAATGTGTAGTTCCTTTTGTGCAGGCATTTCTGTGCCTTGATGCATGAAATAAGACGAAGGTTGACGTCGGGTTTATCTCCATAGATGATTAGGGTTTCATGATTGGGAAGGTGAAGGCGAACGGCCTTCTCGTGGCACATAATATCGGCATGATGGGGGCTCAACCAATCCATGCTGATGATCACATCGAAACTCCTGATATTCATAGGCATCAAGTTTATTTGGAAAGTTTGGTGGTTTAATGTTAACGTGCACCCTACATAGATATCCCTAGTTGATTCTGTTTTCCCATTAGCCATTTCCACCGTGAAGGCTTCATTGAGCTTCTGGTGTTGTTGATTTAGTAAGTGTTTAAACTTGTTACTAACGAAGCTTCGCTCCGCTCCACTATCGAATAAGATGCATGCGTATGCGTTGTTAAGGAGGAACGTACCGGTGACGACAGTGGGGTCCTGAACCGCTTCTCCTTGTCCCATGGTCAACATTATTCCCGATCCTCCGTTCCCTTGATTATTGACATTGGGGCAGTTTCGCCGGAAATGCCCAATCTTCCCACACCCATAGCAGGTGTGACAGGCCCCAACGTTGTTGCTGTTGTTGTTGTTGTTGTTGTTGCGGTTGTTGTTGTTGTTGTTTCCCTGTTGCTGGTTCTGGGGAGGATAGTGATGGGTTTTGAGCATTCTAACACTTCCTAAGTGTACATGCAACCCTAATAACCTTGGATCTATGTTTGTCTAATAATCATGCAAAGTTGAATTCCAAGGTTATATTCCTATCTAGCATACATGGGGAACATTTTTAACTTGAATGAAAGATAGAATAACTTACCTTGTTGTTGATTATGATCCTTGAAACCTTGTGAGCCTAGCACTCCAAGTGTGATGCCTCAAATGCTTCACACAACACCAAATGCAAAGGAGTAAACTTTGAGAGAATCTTACACTTGCAAAATCGGCTCTAGCCCTCTTGTTTCTTAGTGTAGCCTATTTTGGTGGAGAATGGGTTTCTTATATAGTGTTGACACATCTAGGGTTACACCATGTAAACCCTAATGTGTCATGACTCTTCATTTCCATGACCCATGGGTTTGTAACTCCCATGGAGCATCCATGGAGCATCCTATGGGTGGAACCCAACTTGATAATCCATGGAGCCTCTTAGCCCACTATATAAGATATGGAAGATTTAAATAATATACCCATATATTTAATTAGTTATCTTTTGATCACTTAATTAATTCTAAATTAATTCTTGATCAAACTAATTAAATAATATTATTAATATATTAGAACTTATAATATATTAATAAACCATAAGTGTTATTTCTCTCATTTTAGTTTATCCAATTGCATGGTGTCATGCAACCCAAATGGACCATGCCGGGTCAGGTCAAGTACATAGCAGAAATAGTTATGGACTTAGACACCTTATCCAACAGTCTCCCACTTGGATAAGTCTAATAACTATAACTGCAATACTTCAGGAACCGATCGGCAATCATAGCTCTTTCAAGGTCTCTCGGAACTGAGAAGATGATGATACACCATTTAAGATAAGTGATCATATAATCCTCTGTTCTAGATATCAGCCGGACAAATACATGGAACAATGTCTTACTTATTGTCCAGCAGTTTGTTTCCCGATTTCCGATTTGTTTGACAAAGAACTTAATTGAACACATCAACTTAGTTCTGACCGGGCCCAGTACATAGGTCAAAACAAAATCATCGAGGGGCCCAGATATCAGCTTCTAATCCAAGAAGGAACAGATAAACTTCGACTCATATGTTTGTTCTACCACTCATTGAATTATACACAAAAGCACGTTTTATAACATCGAGTTACCAATGCGTTAACATACAATCAATGCATAACCAACTCATAAGTAACAAATCATATCTCTAGGTTTGAAGACTTATATGATATTACCGTCTCACGATCACTCGAGATAAATTGCATGAAGTGATTCCAGTGAGCGTGGGTTGAGTCCAATGCTCATAATTTATGAGCACTCATGAGTGTTGTAGCCATGTCCAACAACTTAGACCTCTGCAACCAATCATGACAGTCTTGATTCATACCTACTTCCAACATATGACCGACTGTGGAGGTTCGAATAATATGATATACCAAACATAATTATTCTGGAAGTCAAAACATGCAAAAGAAATATAGTAAACGATCGACAAGAGATAGCAACACTTTACTCATAAATAAAACACCTTTTATTCATCATTTAATGTCAATGACACTTTACAAATTTCAAGGTTATCTAACTACTAAATCTAATATCATCCTTCAGCCCTATGCTCCGAGCATGCTAGAGATGCTTAACCCGAGTCAGTCCCTTCGTGAAGGGATCTGCTGGATTCTCATCCGATGATACCCTCTTTGCCACGAGGAGTCCTTCTTCTATTCGATGTCTGATGAAATGGTATTTTCTGTCGATGTGTCTGGATCTCCCGTGATCCCTTGGTTCCTTGGGTAAGGCAACTGCACTTTCACTATCACAGAAAATTTCCATTGGCTCTTTAATAGCTGGTACAACTCCAAGGTCTCCAATGAAGTTCTTCAGCCATATCGCCTCCTTTGCTGCCTCGCTAGCTGCTATATACTCTGATTCGCAAGTTGAATAAGCCACTGTCTCTTGCTTGGAACTCTTCCAAGAAATTGCTCCTCCATTTAAGGTAAAGACCCAGCCTGACTGAGAGCGGAAATTATCCCTATCAGTCTGAAAGCTAGCATCACTATACCCTACAACTCTCAAGTCTTCACTCCCACCGAGGGTAAGGACCCAGTCCTTAGTCCTCTGTAGGTACTTGAGGATATTCTTTACCGCAGTCCAGTGTGCCTTGCCAGGGTTCCCCATATACCTGCTAACCATGCTCAAAGCAAAGGCTACATCAGGTAGAGTACACCTCATAGCATACATGATCGATCCTACAGCCGAAGCATAAGGTATTCGACTCATTTCTGCTATCTCAGCCTCAGTACTAGGGCTTTGTGTTTTACTCAATCTGGCATTACTCTGGATGGGTAACTCTCCTTTCTTGGAGTCCTGCATGCCGAATCTCTTGAACACCTTATCCAAGTAAGTACTCTGACTAAGTCCAATTAGTCTTTTACTCCGATCTCTCAAGATCCTTATCCCTAGAATATAGGCAGCTTCTCCTAGGTCCTTCATAGAGAAACACTTCCCAAGCCAGGACTTAACTTCCTGCAGAGTTGGGATGTCATTTCCTATGAGTAGTATGTCATCCACATACAATACCAAAAAGCTTACTATACTCCCACTAGCCTTGACATATACACAAGATTCATCTTCACTCCTAGAAAAGCCAAATTCCTTGACTTTCTCATCAAAGCAAAGATTCCATCTGCGAGGTGCTTGCTTTAACCCACAAATGGATTTCTCAAGCTTACACACTCTATTAGGGTACTCTGTGTTGACAAAACCCTCTGGCTGACTCATGTAAACATCCTCAGCCAACTTTCCATTAAGGAAAGCGGTTTTGACATCCATTTTCCATATTTCATAGTCATGAAATGCGGCTATGGCTAACAGAACCCTAATAGACTTAATCTTGGCCACTGGAGAAAAGGTCTCATCATAATCAACTCCCGGAGTTTGTGAGAAACCCTTTGCAACCAGTCATGCCTTATAAGTGTGTACATTACCATCCATGTCGGTCTTCTTCTTGAAGATCCATTTGCACCCTACAGTCTTACGACCTGGTACATTCTCAACCAAGTTCCAAACTTGATTGTCATACATGGACTGTATCTCGCTGTCCATTGCCTCTTTCCACTTGGCTGACTCAGGGCCTGCCATGGCTTCCGCGTAACTGTTAGGTTCATCCAGACCTATCATTGTCTCATCACTGATAAGTGTATCACCTTCCGCAGTAATATGGAATCCATAGTAATGCTCAGGTGCATTCCTAACCCTTGTGGAACGCCTCAGAGTTACAGACTTGTCAATTGGCTCAACAGAAGTTTCCTCCTCAAGTTGAGTGCTAGGGTTTGAAGTTCCTTCACCACTTGACTCTTGAATTTCTTCAAGGTCAACTTGCCTCCCACTGTCTCCTTGGCTTATGAACTCTCTCTCTCTCGAAAGAAAGCCCTCCTAGCTACAAAGACCACATTGAACTTTTCAATGGCATGTTTCAATCTCGAGTGTGACCTTCAGGTTTTGTGACTGGGATGCCGAGGATCACAAAACAAGGTGTGAAGTAACCATGCAAATATACTTGGTACCCTTAATATTTACCCCTCAATCGATGTGTCGGTTAACCACACGAGCTCCACCGATACTATGATAAATATTAAGTTACCCTTTGCCTACTTTGTTAAATCCAGGTTAGTGTGCCGGTTAACCACACACGCTCCACTAACGGTTTAAACAAAGTGCAAAGTGTAATTTCATGGATTAGCACCTTATTCACATTTTCCTAAGTAACTAAGATTGGGAATTTATAAGTGTTTAGTTACTTAGTATTTATCATTAATACTTTTAATGAAGTGAGAATTATAGTCCTTGTCCTACCCGTTCAACGACCCTCCACCAGTCAAGGAAGCGGTGGGTGAGAGTGGACACCCATTAAACTGCCATTTTATAGGCAGTAACCTTATACCCCCCTTATAGACCGGCTTCGTGAATGAGGCCTACTAACGGTAAGACTGACTTGCTCTTATACATATATTTATTATTAACTTATAATACTATAAAGTATAAGGGTTGAATTTTAACTTTTAAAATTCTAAGGGCTAACTTGAAATTAAAGTATTCATGGGGAAAACTTTACAAATTCCAAAACTTGAGGGCAAGTTTTGAAAATATTCAAAACTAATTAATTCCAAAACTTATGTGTTTAAAGTAGTTTTAATTAAAAAAAAACTCTTCAAGTTCCATAACTTGAGGACAAGTTATGGAAGACTTTAAACTAATAAAAGAATGTAACTTTTCTTTATTTTTGTAACTTATGGAACTACTTAAGGTTACACATTTTATCATTTAATCAAGTGACTCTTGAACCTCCATAACTTGAGGACAAGTTATGGAGTCATAAAACCGTTTAATGAGGACAAGACTCTTCATTTTTGTAACCATTGCCAACTTTTTATGAGTTTTATGAAACTTAAATGTGACTTTTCATATAACTTGAGGACAAGTTACAAAAACACATTTTAGAATCAACTCTTAGATTAAAATGGATTAAAAACACATAATCAATTAACTTTTCTATTAATCTAATAAACTCATATGAACAAAGATAATTCACATCAAATTTTTTTCAAGTAATTAGCATAACTTTTAAACTAATACAATTCGATTTTTCAGCTAATTTTGCAAGTATAACAAGAAAACAAACCTGGCTCTGATACCACTGATGGGTTTTGAGCATTCTAACACTCCTAAGTGTACATGCAACCCTAAATACCTTGGATCTATGTTTTCTCTATTATACATGCAATTATGAACTTTCCAAGGTATTACCCTATCTAGCATACAATACTTGATACTTGGGTAATCAAATGGATAGAATACATACCTTTGTTTGATGTAGCTTGTCTCCATGAAGCTTGAGTGCCTAGTGCCCCAAGTGTGACACCTCAAATGGTTCACACAACACCAAATGCACATGGAATGACTTGAGAGAAATGGAACACTCCTTGAAATCGTCTAGCCCTCATATTCACACATTAGTGCACGATTTCTTGAGCCATGGGATTCTTTTATATGGTGGCTATTAGGGTTACACCATGTAACTCATAACTTTACCCATTCCTTATGCTCCATGGATTTTAACCTCCATGGAGTATCCATGGGTCACCCCATGGACTTAGTCCAACATAAGGAATCTTGGATCACAAGCCCACATATATAAGAATGAATGATTTACACAATCAACCCATATATTTAATTAGTCTCCTTTTGATCACTTAATTAATTCCAAATTAATTCTTGATCAATAATAATTAAATAACCTTATTAATATATTAGAACTTATAATATATTAACCAACCTTAAGTGTTATTTCTCTCATTATAGTCTATCCAAATGCATGATGCCATGCAACCCAAATGGACCATGCCGGGTCGGGTCAAGTCTTACCAATTATATTTATGGACTTAGACATTAATCCATCACTTACAGTATCTTTCTGTATGACCTTTTCAGTTGCAACTGGTACAATGCATCTCCTTACATTCCCCGTGGTGATGGAAATTGCATTTGTTGCATTTTGGGAGATTTCATGTGTATTGTCGGGGAGCATTAGGTGTTGATGAGGCTGGAGCATGTGGTGTGGAAGGAGTTTGAGTAGTGGCAGCATGTACTGCTACCGTCTGTTGTTTCTTTGATGACTCCGAGCCTTGTCGTCCCTTCCGCTTGTTATTCTTTCCCTTCTTGTTATCGCTCTCCTTCTTGTTTTCAGTTTCCCCTGATTTTTCGCCCTTCTTGTTGTTGTGATCGTACAACTTCTTAGCTAACCTCTTGGCGCTGTCAAAGGTTTCAGGATTTGCGGCTATTACATTTCCTTGAATTGGGGAGGTTAATCCCCAGATGAATCGTTCGATTTTCTTTCCTTCCGAGGTAATCATTCCAGGGCATAATAGGGATAGCTCGCTGAACCTTGATATGTAGGCATCGATATCAGAGTTCCGGACTGTGAGGTTCCATAACTCTTGCTCCATCTTCTGAACCTCTCCATGCGGGCAGTATTCAACCATTAGCATTCCTTCAATTCCGCCCATGGCATGACATTAGCCACCCAGAGAGTCATAGCCTCCACATGTCCATTCCACCAGGTGAGAGCTTGATCAACAAACGTACATGCTGCAAACTTCACCTTGAATTCTTCAGGGCATCCGCATATCTCGAAAACCGATTCCACCTTTTCAATCCATCTTTTCAGGGTTATTACACCCCATGTACCGTTAAAGGTTCGCGGTTTGGCGTTGGTGAAATCTTTGTAGGAACATGTCTTTGTAGGCCCCTGGTTCATTCCGTTGTTTGAAATTCTGGCTCCCTGTCTGTTTCCTCCTCCATTGTTTCCATTGTGAAACTGCGCCAGTGCTGCTGTGACTGCAACAGATACAGCCGCTTGAAATGCAACTGAGTTGATTTCTGGTGGCGTCGGGGGCTGATTGTCTCCATGGGTTGGTCTTTGAGGCATCTTTCTTTCATGGAACGGAAAGATGTTGAGTGCATATTGTTTTGCGAGTTTAGAATTCCATAGACTCGGCGTATCGAGCGTGTATTTAAGTAATTCCATGTATTATCATAAAACAAGGAAATAAAACACATAGCAGATAACATATCATGATAAAAACATAAAGCATTTTCATTAATACTAATTGTTTTAATACATGAAAATTTTGCCCGAAAAGGGCATACCTAAAAGTACAAAGTTCGGCAGCATGACGACTCTATAAGTAGTGTGATCACTTAAACATAGAGTCGGTAGTACATAACATAGAGAACATAAAATAAATATAATACTACTAGGGAAGTCTACTGATTCTAAACACACTGAGAGGTGTCTAACGGTGGTAGCGAAATCATATCCCATAATGCTGTGCCAACTGAGCCATCTCAGTCATTTCCCCGATGACCTCATCCCTTTCCTACTCAGCCTGCACGACTCGTGCCTCCATGGCAAATAGCTGTTGCCGAAGTGTGGCAACCTCTGCCTCCAGATAGCGATCCTCACCAACGGGATTCCCTGGTGGAGCAGGGTGGTCCTGGTGTGCCTCGCCGATAGGTGGTTGAACGGAGGCTTCGTTTGTGTCTCTATCCTCCTCCATGTCTTCATCGGTCCCATCAAAATTGTAGTCCATATCAGTGTACTCGTCGGGCTCAATGCCAGGTGCTGCCCCTTGTCCTTCCTCGGGGTCGTATTCAATCATTCCGTGGGCCACCAGGGCTTGGTGAAACTGAATGCCTTGATGCACCTCCTCCATGGTGACTGTGTGAGAAATTTGTGATGAGGAACGCGTAAAGAGGATAAATTTTGTAGAAATGAAATTTTCTCCTTCTGGGTATTAAGTTTTTGTTTCATCGATCATCACAATCACACCCGGGCACATGACAGTCGTACCTTGGGTGAATGTAGTTGATACATTTATCCCCAATACGGCTTCATAACTGTCCGAGCACAATCGAAAATGTTCGAATCCTCCAAATAATTTTAAATGTTGTTATATTGTTGTTTTTAACATAAGTACATAAGTATGAAATTTTATTTCTGTCCAGAGTTATTTATTCCCATTATGTTTATAGTTGCATATCATGTATGGTTAGACATGCTAGTTCACTATAAACAAAGCTCTGATACCAACCTGTCACACTCCCGAACCAGACGGTGGAAACGTCCGAGGGCTCGTGTGACTTAAATTGAAATATCATCACAATGATTATACATGAAACATAACATAAACATCAGCATGCATCAATGTATTACAACTGACATTGTTCACATCAAGTACATTGTTTTACATTACACAATCCAAAACATAAATTGTTTGATGATTGACATTACACAAAAGAAATTTCGAAAACACACACTTGATGATTCTTCATTCTAACGGTTACCTGAGAATACAAGTTATTTTGAAAACGGCCAGCATTTATAATGTTGGTGAGTTCATAAGGATGTTTGATATAAAAGGTTTGTATTATTTGTAAAACCTAGAAAATCCGATATTTCCTATAATAAAACTATTTACAACATGATGTGGTGATCCAATATGTGTATATGTATGTGATTTCAAAACATATAGAAGTGGATGACTTTCATAATTGTTCCTTGTATTAAAGTTGATGTATGTAGAAATGAATGACGTCGTTTCCCGGAAAACCCGATGTTTTCCGATTTAGATAGTATGATGGTTTTGTATTATCGTGTGAATCACTTTGTATGGCCACAGTGTATGAATATGATTTCCCATGAATACTTAGATGGTAATGGATCTCTATTTGAGTCGTTATAACCATGCATAATAGTGACTAATTCGCCTGTCTTGGCATTTTTCCAAACGCCGGTTTTGATCAAGATTTTGTCACCCTAGACTGGCCTAGTCTAACTGTAGTGAACAGCTCAGGTGTGGGGGAGTCACCCCCGTATAGATCTATACACAAACTCTCGCTCTCCCTCCAGGAGATTCTGATTATAACTACAGGCTACGACCGACACTTATTGGTGCCACCCGATATTTCTCACTGAATCCCATTGAAATTGAATAACATTGTTTTACAACCCGATTGATGTTTACGTGAATATGAAGTAAGCCTAACAGACACGAAAGAGGACAACGGTGGCCCACTAATCATGTATGTTATTATAGGCTGTCGAGTATGCTACGGACACGTTATAGCCCATTAAGCATATGATGAATGTTTAGGGTCATATTAGCAATGCAAATGGGCCACTAAGGCCCAATAGCACGTTAAAGCCGATAAAGGCCCATTGAGCATGTAATTGGGTCACCAAGACCCAATAAACATGTTTGAATATATATTGGGCCCAATAATCATGGAATTGGGCCACAAAGGCCCAATAACACGAATAGAAGATTTTGGGCCCAATCATTGTATCATTTATCTGATTATCGATTTTAAGTTCGTAGTGTAGGTTTTGTTGTATACCAAATGTTTATTCGCGATGTTAAAAATACTTTGACGTTTGATTTATAACGAAGCTTTGGTTATATATATATATATATATATATATATATATATATATATATATATATATATATATATATATATATATATAGGGAAAAGTGAATATGGGGCTGTAATATACATAACTTCGGTATGGAACCGCACTAAGTGACGTCGTTTTATTAAAAGATCAATTTATCATGCTTTTCCCGTATTATGATTTCGTTCCAAACCTTTGTATCTCTTACTTGATTTTCGCTATATCCCTTTTTCACAAGAAACCAAATTCGATCGTATCCCATTATTATTCGTTGTTACTACTCTTCTCCCGCAATTTCTTCTTTACCTAATCGACATATACCTTCATCCCAATCATATAGTTCACATTACAGAAAACAAAATCGGCAGCTATTTAAGAAGTATGTACTTATTGATTAGTCAATGAGGAAACAAAATTGAAAGTCGATTTGTGGTCTCCAAGAACAGGATATCAAAATTCAATTAGATTTTTCATGCACATGCTTTCAAATAGGTAATCGTAATTCTATTGGAGGTCTTTACGCACTAACTTTTAAATTTCTTTGGTCTTGTTCGTTGGGTATTAAATTGCCTTTGGTGGGTTCAAGGTATAATAAATAGTTTTTTATTAGTTTTGATTAGTGATGTCTAAGAAGAGGCTATTAAAAACTGTAATATGTTTATTAAAGTTTAAGCTTCTCATGAATAGTAAATGAATATATATGCTACTGATCACATAAGACACATACATGTAGGCATTGCATGAATTACATATACCAAATTATTTATATGAAATATAAGTTTCCTTTTCTTTGTATAGGGCACAAGTAAAATCATGAATTTTGAGGACGAGTAGCAGACCTGAAACACATACAAATCAAGATACTTATGCAAATGGTTTGTTGGACTCAACATCTGAATTTGAGAAAGTAAAAGATGTTGATATGAATGTCGAATGCAACGAAGATGAAGGTAATGATGAAAGTATTATAGGAAAGGTTTTTGATAAACCTAACGATGCATATGACTTTTATAACCAGTATGCGTATTCACATGGATTTGGTATACGGATTCATTGGAAATACAAAAATAAGACAACTAATGAGCATTATAGGAAGATATATGTATGCAACAAAGAAGGTTTCAAAAGATTGAACGGTGGAAATGAGAAAAAACGACGTAGAAATGTACGGACCGGGTGCAAAGCAATGCTTCGGATTTCAAAACAAAAAGATGGGAAATGGTTTGTGGATGTTTTTAATGATACACACAATCATGAGTTGAGCCTGACGCCTACAAAGGTCATGAAGCATCGATCTCATGGGAGGTTCCACCGCTCGGTTGCATGTAAATCTCTAATGGTGGAACTTGGTCAAGCCGGGTTGAAGCCTTGTCAAATTAGAAAGGCTGTTAATGCTATGAAAACTCAAAATGAATCTGATGTTACTTCAAAACAATGTGCCGATGTGTTAGCCCAACAACGAAAACAATATAGAGGTAAGGAGTTCTATGGACTCATCAAACATTTGCAAGATAAAACCCTAATGGACAATGATCACTATTTTGCTGTTGATTTGTGTGATGATGGGTCTCCTAGAAATATTTTTTGGGCTGATGGAAGATCAAGAGATGCATACACTAAATTTGGAGACGTTGTTGTGTTTGATGTTACTTACATGACAAACAAGTTTAAGATGCCATTTTCTCCTTTTGTTGGTGTTAACCATCATGGTCAGTCTATACTTTTTGGTGGTGCGTTACTAGAAAATGAAAAAGAAGAAACATTTGTTTGGTTATTTGATCACTTTCTAAAATGCATGTTCAACAAATTTCCGAAGGCAATAATAACGGATCAAGACACGGCAATGTGTAATTCAATCAAAAAAGTGTTCCCAAACACTCACCATCGCTTTTGTGCATGGCATATTAAAAAGCATGAGCGTGAACACCTTCAATCTTTTGTTGCCTGTTATAGTGATTTTAAAGAAACATATGGAGAATGGGTAAATAGTAACACAATCGAAGAATTTGAAACCAAGTGGGAAGTTATACGTGGTAAGTATAATTTGGACAATAATTGTTGGTTAAGTGAAATGTATAACCAACGAATACATTGGGTTAAAGCCTTCTTGAAAGATATTTTCTTGGTTGGTATGACAACAAGTGGACGAAGTGAAAGTATAAATTCATATTTTGATGGATTTGTTAATCCAAAAACCATGTTAAATGAATTTATAGTACAATATGACAAAGCAGTTGAGTGTCGAAGGGCCGCCGAATAAGATGAAGACTTCAAGACTATGAATTCGAAGGCGATTCTTTCTACTGTTCATCCAATTGAAGCTAAAGCAGGTGAGTGTTATACTAGAAAGATATTTGAGATTTTTAAAAAAGAATGGATAGAAGCCAACAGCAATTTAACTCATGAGACTTTAAGCAAAAGTGCGGAGGAAATGAAATATCGAGTTGGGCAACTAAACACTGATAAAGCATATTGGCGAATTGTTACATTTTGTTCGTTGAATCAAGTAAATGTCACTTGTTCGTGTGCTAAGTATGAGACACATGGGATTTTATGCAAGCATAGCTTGTATGTGTTGAAGAAGAGACATGTTGAAACACTTCCGAGTCACTATATATTACCTCGGTGGACCCTTAAGGCTAGGTAGAAGGTGGGTAATAGTAGTATTGGACTCGAAGAAATCAATAATGAAAATGGGGTCAGCGATTACACTTTATGGTGTGTTCGTTCAAATTTTACTAAATTAATTGAACAAACAAGAGAATCCCCTTCAGAGATACAAAAAATCAATACGCTATTGATAAGTCTTTTAGACGATCAAATGATTCGAAGAAAACCTATAGCATTTGAGAATGTATCTCAAGGTTCTTGTGTGGGAATTACACAAGTAGATATGAAACCTCAGTTATCTGTCCGAGATCCTCTTGGTCCAACTAATACGAAAGGGCGTCCTAAAAATGCAAGCAGACTTAAGTCGTCTTTAGAATTGCCGAAGAAACGAACATGTTCTTATTGCCAAGGATTGGGTCATTATGCTACTAGTTGTTCAAAAAGAAAGGTTCTTATAATAATTATTTAATTTTTCATGATTTTCCTAGTCTTATAATTATATTGATTATTTATTTAATTGTTGACGTGTCAGGTTGACGAATCATTACAAGATAAACAATGACAATGTGGTGTCGTTTTTTCTGTTTTCTATTTTGGATGGTTGCAGATTTTGGATATTATGAAGTTTATTTTATTTGTTTTGGATGGTTTCTGTTTAGAATACTAGCAATATTATTTTGGAATGAAGTCAGTTATGGAAAAAGTATGTTGCAATTATATGTTCAAATTATAATTATGTTGCTATTAATGAAGATAAGTTTGTTGGTTCTTGAATTATGCTATGTTTTCCGAAATATAAGTGCTCAACTTATTGCCTACAACAAATTAATATAAGAAATGGTGGAACAAATTAATATAAGAAACGGTGGCAATTACTTTATATTCCACAATAAAAGAAAGGGACAACATCAATGAAAGAGAAAAGCACGTGTCTCCCTGGGAACTTCTTGACGCCAATTTGTTGTTAAATAAAGTTAACAATTGAAACATGGAATCAATTGTGTTTCCAGAGTTGGTTGGGCTATTCAAACAAGAAATCAATTGCATGTTGAATTTAAGTTCACAATGATTTGGGTTTTTCTTGGATTTTCGAGTTTGTTGTGCCATCCAAGATTGTGAAAACTATATTGCAATTACCAGTAAAAAATTTGTTGTTACTGGTAAAAAAAATGAAGTACGTTGCTATTATAAATAAATGTTAATAGTACCAATCTTCAATAAATGGAATAAAAATTACAAACCAAAATTCATTTGATGTATCGAAACTCTTACAATAAAGAAAGTTACATTTAGAGTAGCTAAAATATCTAACTACTTGATCAATAGAAAAGTTTGCATAAGGAATTTTCCTTTGACATAGTAGGAATCTAAAATTAACTGACTTCTCTTGACATCTCTTTCTTAATATACATCTTATCCTTCTACTTGCACCAAAATATCTGTTGAAATTGTTTGCTAGTCGTTCATACTGACCACTTTCCATTGCTAGAAACCTTGACTTCAGAACCCATGTGTTAGGGCTTGTCTTTCTTTACTTGTAGGCTGTTAACACATAAAGGAAAGTATAATGTTATTTTCTTGTATCATGTATGTGTAGAGTAGCTAAAAGATATTTTTTTTGCTTGTCGGTAAAACAAAAAACAAGGAAAAAACTCACTTGTGTTTTGAGAAAAGAGTAAAATAATAAGATAAAATAATAAGCAAAAAGTAAACAAAAAAGAGCCTATAATTTTTGGGTTTCTAATGCCACTTGTGAAGGAAAAAGCAAGGGTAAAAACAATCAAAAGATATATGAAAGATTACATAGACAACATATATTTTTATATTAACATAAAAGATTACATAGACATTATGTGAAATGGCAACACACTAAACTATACCTCTTTAATATATTTAAACGTTTGATAAATGTATGTTTAAAAGAAAAATTAAGCATCTATCAAAGTAGAATAGTTGTCAAAAGAACATGAAGGCCTGAACAAAAGTGGTGCCATCATCAAGCAACAAAACCATGGATAAAACCACCTGAAGAATCAAATTTGGTTAGAACCTAATATAAAAATGTAGAAAAAGATGTATCTTGAAGCAATTCGATATAGATTATACCCTTCTGCACATAATTTTGTTGACCAAACTCGATGGGCATTTCAATAAACACCTTATATGCATATCAATGAAAACAATACCTATAAAATAAAAAATCATTATAATATTTCCAATATACAGACAAAATAAACGAGACTTGAGAACTGAATGTTTATAATAACTATCACGGAAGAAGTTGTTCTAAAAATTATAAAAAAAAAACCTGTTGTAAAATACCAAAAAGAGATGGATATCAATTTGGGGAAGAAAAACAACAACAAAGAAGAATCGAAGGAGAAAAGCATCAATCTACATTGAAAATGGTGAAGACATTAAGGAAACGTTCAAACAATCAAGGAAGTTATCAACTGTTTGTTTCTTGAACGACCAGTACGATTGGGATGAAGGTATATGTCGATTTGGGTACAAAAGAATTGAGGGAGAAGAGCATTAACAACGAATAATAATGGGATACGATCAAATTTGGTTTCTTGTGAAACAGGGATATAGCGACACTCAAGTAAGAGATACAAAGGTTAGGAACGAAATCATAATACCGGAAGAGCATGATAAATTGATCTTTTAATAAAACGACGTCACTTAGTGCGGTTCCATACCTAAGCTATGTATATTACAGCGTCATATTCACTTTACCCATATATATATATATATATATATATATATATATATATATATATATATATATATATATATATATATATGAAAAAGTTCAATAGAGAACCATTATTAATTAAGAAACCAAGGAACCAATCTAAAGCATTGGAATTTAAAGCGATCAACGGCAAAAGGAAGGTTGTAAACTTTTATAATGGACGCACATGTACCGGATTATAACAAAACTCATTTTTTTTTCATTTAAATTTTTTTTAGACCAAGTTTTTTATCGAAAAAAAAAAACCGAATATACCGTTGTTCACGATTTTTCGTCTTCTTTCCATAGAGATCCATGATGATATATAAAAAACGAACTTTTTTTTTCGAAAAAAACTCACTTAATTTTCTTAGTTTTTTCAATATTTAAGTTTATTTTTATAAAAAAAAAACTAACTATACCAAAAATATTAATTTTTTGTACTCTATTAATAAACATCAACACCGATTAAAAAAAAAATAAAAAAACCTCGAATAATGTAGATTCACACTGTGAATCTAAACTTTAAATATTTCAATTTTTAACATTCACAATATGAAAAATCTCGAACAGTTCAGATTCACATTGTGAATCTGAGAAGGTTCACAAAAAAAAAAAAAAAAACTCGATCAGTATAGATTCACACTGTGAATCTAAACTGTAAATATTTCAAATTTTAACATTCACAATGTGAAAAAGCTCCGATCAGTTCAGATTCACACTGTGAATCTGACTTATTATTATGCATACTGTGAATCTAAGGAGGTTCACAATCTGAATCTGAACAGGTTTACAATATGAATCTGAACAGGTTTACAATGTGAATCTAAACTGAAATATCGTTTTTTTTTAACATTAATATGAATCTATGTTTAAAAAGTACAAAAAATATGAATTTTGATATATTTATTAATTTTTTTTTATAAAAAAATAGACCTTAACTTTTTTCATCAAAGAAAATGAAATGGGTTTTTTCGAAAAAAAAAAAGTTCGTTTTATATATATATCATCATTGATCTCTATGGAAAGAGAACGAAAAATCGTGAACAACGGTATATTCGGTTTTTTTTTCGATAAAAAACATGGCCTAAAAAAAATTTAAACGAAAAAAAGTGGTGACTATTTTTGTAAATGCTAGATTTTTTGGTATAATTCGGTGTGTGTGCGTCCAATGTAAAAGTGTACATCTATTTCATTGGCCGTTGATCGTTATGATTTCCGACGCTCACGATTGGTTCCTTGGTTAATTATGGTTCTTTATTGAACGTCACCATATATATATATATATATATATATATATATATATATATATATATATATATATATATATATATATATATATATATATATATATATATATAGACACACGGACGCACCTTTTAAGATATGGGGCACATGCCCCCAATAACAATTCAATTACACTGCATTTTGCATTAGAAAAAATGGGCTTAAATATATTACTATCATGCAATGCCCCCAATGAACCAACCGAATTTGTTAAAGTGAATTAAAACTAAAGCTCCAATCCTCCATCATTTTTTCACCCACTCGATGTGGAATTTGTTAAAGTGAATTAAAACTAAAGCTCCTATCCTCCATCATTTTGCATTAGAAAAGATGGGCTTAAATATGATTCGATTGGTATTTTTATAAAATAATTATTTATGTACTTTAAGTACTGAGCTAAACAATCGATATTATGAAAAAAGTATAGCAATATAGTTACGAGTTTGGATGTTTTGTTTGTGATATATTAAACCAAAAGATTTTAGTAGTATAGTTATAAAACTTAACCGAAAATAACGAAACCGAACCTTGAAGCCCATAATCTGAACCCAATAAAGGGTTGAAATAACCGAAAAACCACAAGACCGGATCAGATATTTTGACATTTAACTCGACGCTATCATATAGATGGTCTCAAGTGCCCCCAACATATAAAATTCCTGGACCCGCCACTAAAACTCCTGGACCCGCCACTGTGTGTGTGTATATATATATATATATATATATATATATATATATATATATATATATATATATATATATATATATACTTGTTTATAACCCGTGGAAACCACGGTTACAAAATTAATTAAACTTTCGTAGTGTGAAGTCAAAATTATTAACCATTTATTTTAAATAAATTATTAATTAAGAGCAATTTTTTTAGTTATATAAAATTATAATCATTAACTAAAATAAATATGTAAAATTATAACATCTTATAATTTATATTAATTTTATTTTAATTTTTATTCTAATGTTATTAATTTAATGTAATTAGAGTGAAATTTTAAATTTGAAATTTGAAATTGAGAATTAATAGGTTGACAAGTGGCATGCATTAATTATGAGGCCTAATAGGGTGATAATTGGCAAAAAAAGAATAAAATATGCATTAATTACGAAGTCTAATAGGATGACACATGTCAAAATGAGATTAAACTATTCTCTTTGTAGAATAGGGATATATATATATATATATATATATATATATATATATATATATATATATATATATATATATATATAAAGGCAAAAGTTCAACAAGGAATCATTTTAACCTATAGAACCAAGGAACCATTGTTTTTTCAACTTTTAGATCTTATTATTTATCGAAGAAATTTCTAAAAATATAGAAATTCATAACTTTTTTATATTCTTTTCATTGGTATCAAATTTGATAATTTTTTTAGTTCAGATTCACATTGTGAATCTGCACTATAAATCATTAATTTTATATAAATTCATTGTATGAATCTGCACTATGAATCTGCACAAATTCACAGTGTGAATCTGGACAGATTTCACAGGGTGAATCTGGACAGATTTCACAGTGTAAATCTGAACAGATAAATTGTTTTAAATCAAATTTGATATCAATGGATGAAGGATAAAAAGTTATGATTATCTATATTTTTAGTTTTTTTTTGATAAAAAATTTGCTCTAAAAGTTGAGGAAAGATTGGTTCATTGGTTCTAAGGTTTAAAATGGTTCCTTGTTGAATATATATATATATATATATATATATATATATATATATATATATATATATACATAGAGAGAGAGATATAGGTTCAGGTGTTTAAAGTAATTATTGTGTTATTGTATGCATCAATGTGGGCCAATCAAAATTAAATAAATAATTAAATAATTAAATAAACAAATAAGGGTAATTTAGTAATTTGCTTACTAACTTCCAAAAATAATCCTTATAATCATGGTATTGACTTATAACCTAAATAAATAAGCGTGTCACCTCAATCTCCCATTCGATAAAGCCCTAGCATCCTACAGGGTATTGACACTTTCAGATCGTGTTCGGAAACCCTCACTGATCATCCAAAAATAATCGATGGGGAAAACCTCTTCATCTTCAACGAAGAAGGTAAAACAGTCAAACCAAACACAAGGATAAAAGACGAAGGCAACAGTAGGGGTTATTTGCTCGGTCGGCGAGAAAAAAGGGCAGTCGATCCCCGGCAGACCTTCATCTCTGATTTGGGTCGACTTCTTTGGTTGATCAGGAATGAAAGACGAAGGCAACAATAGGGGTTATTTGCTCCGGTAATTCCTTTTCTCTATCTTCTTTCTATTTTGGATCCTTGGATTTGATTTGAACAGAAATGGAACAAAATAGCTTGTTTTTTACTGGAAATGAAAGGGAATCTGCAGGTGTTTGAGTGAGGCTTGGTCACCGAAACAAGAAGCGACAAGGGTGGAATGGTGGTAGGGTGGTGACCGTGCAAGGTGGTATTGGGGGAGGCAGCAACTTTGGTTGCTCTTGTGTTTCCCGGTGAGCAGGTCAGAAACGAGAGAGAGGAAGGAGGCATTTGAAGGAATTCAGCAAAGGATAGATATTTGATCAGGATTCTCTATGATCTCTTTATACAATTGTGAACTATGGTCTTTTTATACAATTGTGAATCAAGCATTGGTGATAAGTTATTAATTTTTATCAGGTTATGGGTTTGATTGTTTGACGAGAAAGAATGAAGAAGGAAGAAGAAGAGGGAACAGCTGGTGTTTGGGTTGGCTAGCAGTGAAGAAAGGAGTACATGTTAGTTCAATTCATAAAGGGTAAAGGGAACACCATTTCAGTTGTACAAAATTAGATATTTTGGGGTTGCTTTTGACAGAAAATCGATGGGTGTTTGTAGAGTTGATTGGGTTTGTTGTTTTCACAGGAATGGGAGAAGGAAGAACACGAATGGGAAACTGCCCTCTTTTTTTTGTTGGTTTGCTGGGTACATAAGGGCAAGAACAAGATTGTTCTTGTATTTCTTGACTGTAATCCATGTGACGACATCTATTGTGAAAAGGAAACACTTTTTCCTTTGGGTTTGAGTGTAGTAATGTCCTGAAAACCATAATGAAATTTTGCATTTCTTCCAATTACTTTTTTTTAAGGTCATCTATTTTTACTGGTATCAAGTAAGACTACTTGGAATTTTCACTGAACTTTAGTTTTAAGTTGGATTATTAGTTTGATATTTCTTTTTAATTATCAGAAAAGGATCTGGAGGTTGGAACTGGTAAAGGAGAAAAGCAAAAGCAGGGACTGCAAGTTTTCGTATATTAGATAAGGAGGATAAATGTGTTCTCATAGAATGGTATTGGAGAGATTCCAATTCTATTGGAATGGAATCACAAATTCCAATTTTGTTGGAATGGAATCACGAATTCCAATTCTGTTGGAATCACAGAAGTTGATGCTTGAAGAACGGACCACAAAATTGAAAAGGACCACATTATTCTTTTAGAATGTATTAGTCGTTGTTAGATTTTGATGTTTTTTTTCCCGTTTTGAAAGTTTTTTTAGTTTTATTCTTTAACAATAAATGTAATTCTTAACAATTGTTACCCGTATTCTATAAGAAATAATGTATTTTTTGTTTTTATTCTTCAATTTATTCTTCAAGAATTTGTTAATCTACAAGAAGTTTTTAAATTCATGATCAAGAAATAGGTTCAAGAATAATTTTATTATTTATGGTTCAAGAATATTTTTATTTTTGAATATATACTCATAAACATATTCTGTCAGAATGTCTGAATTAAAAGAATCATAATTCGTAAAATCGGATTTTTAAAATTAATAGAATCTATTATCCCTTAAAAATGCAATTTTCCTTGATTAAATCTATATTAATTGACTTAATTACCCTTGTAATTAATTAAGATGATATTTTTCAATTATATTTAATTCAATAATATACATTAATCACTTTCTTAAAATAAGTAAATTTGATTAACCCACATTTATGCATACAATAACACAACAATTACTTTGAATAGAATAACCTAAGCCTATATATATATATATATATATATATATATATATATATATATATATATATATATATATAATAAAGAACATTAG
>NC_136426.1:150321278-150416278 GCF_052849685.1 Lactuca virosa
CGAGAAGTCTGAGTTAGTTCATTCATATGTATACAATTTCATTTTAGTGGGAGGTTACCGGTAGTATATTATTTTTATTGAAGAATGTACAATAATAGTTTGGGTTTATTTCTTATAGAACAAATTTGAAGTATTTAGCACCTTCAAGAAATGGAAAGTTTCTATGGAGTATGAAACAAATCTGAAAACTAAGTGTTAGTGTTAAGTCACACAATGGGGGAGAATATAGCCGCACTACTACAAAATAGGCTTTTAATGACACGCGAACGTTGACACACATTTTTCTATGTCAAAATTAATAAACGAAAACATATAGTACACTTCATCAAATATGAGTGTCATCCTTTCCCAAGTGTGGTAATATAATATATCCTAAAACCCGCTTTAAAGACGCTTCCACCCAAAAATCTAGGAAGAACTAGGAAATTTTGCTCCGAGCCTCACAAAATCATTCCAAAAGTCGCACCAAGAAACCTACCCAATCGATCGTTGGTACTCCTCCTTCCTTGCATCTTATTTTTAGCCTTCTATGTACGTGTGTGAATCCTCAAAAATAAGGAAACAAATATCCCCCTTCTCTTCTTGGTATCGAAAATTAGGTTTAGGGTGATGATGGAAAGGTTATGGTGGTTGATGGTAGGAAGATGTAGGATTAAACCGCAACTGAGAGCTTCTTCTAATTTCTCTTTGTAGATTGCGGCTTCATGAGATGGTTATCAAAACAGATGGTGATTTGGGTGGTTGCAACAACATCATCCAAGATTATTCTCTACTTCGTTGGTTTAGTAGCAGCAACATCAACATCAGATGATTCCACCACTGGTACAAACATAGCTTTTTTATTCAATTATATTAAGCAAACCAAAACCATGTGTGATCTCGTAATGCTAACCTCTAAGCTGACTTTATGGAAATATTTGACTTAATTTTCCATCCCTTCATATTGGGTATGTGGATTAATGGTTAATGTTTTGGTCAAAGATCGATCAGATGGATGTCAACCAAATTGCGTGAGAGGATATGGTGTTATGAATAATATGAATATCAAACTGAGATCAAAATGATGCAAAGTGGTTTATAAGGAAAGCCCTTGATTTTTGATAGGATATCCGACATAAAACCGTGGGAGGTAATAATGATCATCTACCTTGTTAGATCTTATTGATTTGAATTTAAATTATAGGGATGATGATAGAAATACGAGTATAAGTGTTTTCCTAGCTCTAGGTCTGTAAGGTGTGAAAAGATTTTGTTCATTGTGTGCATGCTACAAGTGTAGTTATAGTCTAGGTTATGTAACTGAAAGTCTGATGTTTTGGGGATCCTGTTGAACTGGTATTTGAACGTGCATTGACTTGGTATTTCCGGGTCTTAATCCTAATTGAAATGTTTCTGCGTTGAGAATAAGTCTTATGTTGACCATTTCTGCACATGTGAATAATACACAATAAATATATTTATTAATTTCATTAGGAAATAATAATGGTGATGGTCAAGATCCTGAAACATGAATTTCGGGATCCTGAGACTCCTTCAAGATCTGGGATCCCAGATAGGCTTAAGAATCTTGGCCCCTAACAATTGCATCCAAATTATACCTGCAAAGTAATTGAATTAATTTCAATTATTTTAAATGTATAATTTAATAAATTGGAAATATAGGTTTGAAACTCAAACTCTAACGGATAAAATTGTATCCGTTCAAAAGATATGATTATGTTGTTCAATCACATCCCTATCCTCTATGATCCGCATAAATAGGGTTTAGTGGTTATCGATCTTCTTTTACTTCTTTTAGCTCTCTTTAAAGCATTATTGGTTATCTTGAAGGTAAATTTCTTGTTCCTTACTTCTCATTTTTCTTGTTTGATGATCATGGGTAAAAAGGCACTTCGTTCTCGCTCGAGCATCCTTACTCTTACGGACGAGGACTTCGTCAATCAAATCCCGTCTTACGAAGACACTTGCTCTTTTTTATGATAACCACACTGAGTCCTTGAAATCGATCAGAGCTTTTCCTGCCAACGTTATTTTCAAGCCTTTTGATGCTAAGGCCAAACCTGGCTTTGTCTTTCCTACTTGGGTTTGTTTTCCTGAATACCCTTTCTCATTGGGCTTGACATACCCTTTTTCTGGAATCATCTTTAATTTATTTGAAGTTACAAAAATTTCTTATTTTCAAAATATGCCTATAATCTGGAAGATCCTTTTTAAGATGGATCAGATGAATCAGTCTAAAAACATTAACATGGGGTTAGTTACATTGCCCAATGTTTATGATCTTCGAACTTTATGATCTTCTCATTTCTTGCTCAATGTCAAAACCAACAAATCACATTTAATTTTGAAATCGAAACAAAAAGACAGTGCCTGGAAAGAATGGTTTTTCTTTGTGAAACAAAACTCTATCCCCAACGACAATATCCTGCCAATAAACTAGGTTATAAAGGGTAGGGGTTTTATTTAATTATGATAAGGGTCCCAAAATTTACAGTTCCTTTTTTTTTGACGTAGCTTTCAAGTTCGAGGAAGTTGTTCCAGCTGCTGAAGATAATGTGGAGAAGGTTGAAAGCATTCTTGCTTTCCATGAGGTTGAAAGATCTCTCAAGTTTGTCCATTCCAACTTCCAAGAAGGTTCTTCCACCACTGCTTTGATGTCTACTGGTAAGGATCCTTCTTTTTACTTGTTTTATTTTAGGGATCTTGAATCGATGAGGGTTCTTTGCAATTTTCACGATCGAAGGCTACACATTCTAGCGCTCGCTTCTCCCTCTTGGAACTTGATGAGGCCATGTCTAGAGGTCAACTCGTGGTCAAGAAGAGAAGACATCCTCCTGGAGCACGCCTTGGAGATCAAGAAGGTGATTACTGAGGTTAAGAGTAGTGTCGCTGAAGCCATCTTGGAGACGAATATTAAGTTGGCGGAGGATGTAGCGAACACAGGATCATGGAATGTGGATGGTTGGCTTGAAGCCCTGGCCATGTTGAATGGTAGGCACGTTAATGTGTAACGCTTAGTTCCTAGTATGTATTTAATTAAAAATTTATTCACTTTTGTATAGAAACTCGACGAGTTGGAGGCCCCAAACACGTCGAGTAGGGAATGGAGTTGGACGCGGGTTATAAAGTCTACTCGACGAGTTGGGAGCCTCAACTCAACGAGTAGGACTGGCAGAATGAAACCCTAATTTTCGGGGTTTGCACCCTATTTAAGCATCTTAAACCCTCCATGCCGGCCTCATTTCCATCCTCCAAGTCCCAACCCCTAAATCCAGAAACCCTAATGCATTGTGTGAGTTTGTGAGCCATCCTTGAGAGAGTTATGTGTGTTTAAAGCTTGTAGGAGAAGAAGAAGCTTGAGGACTAAAGAAGGAGTTTGTAGATCCAGAAACTTCACCCCATCCTCGTCACTTTTTAGTAAGAAAGTCTCAAACTTGCCAAATTATTGCTTAGATCTCCTTCATAACACTTTTATTAGGATTTTGGTTCAAATATATTGATCCTTGGGGAATGGACGTCCCAAGTGAATACCCTTTAAGATCTAAGGTCTTGAAGGGATTTCATGGCATAAAGGTGGAAACTTTATGTCCATAGAAGCCCCATGCAACCTTTAGACTACCATTTTGGCCTTTAAAGCTCCAAAGGGCCATGCATGGAGCAAAGGTTGAAAGCTTAACGTGTTCATCTAGTCCCTAAGCTCCAGATATCTGTTTGTACACCCTATCATGAAGTATTGATGGCTTTTGGATCAATATCTAGATCTTAAAGAGTTAGGGTTTGAGCTAAATATCTTGGGGAAGGGTATTAACGGGTAAAGTTGGAACCTTTTCCCATCTAAGTTCATTTCCAGTCTATATCTGAAGTATGGAGCTTAGATCTAAGGATTAGTGACTTAATACATTAAGAAAGCTTAACATACTAAAGAACTCGACGAGTTCATAAAGGAACTTGACGAGTTGGGTCGAAATGCCCCGACCCTGTAGAAGGTAAAACTCGACGAGTTCAAGGACGAACTTGATGAGCGGAGTTGGAAGGTCCCGATTCTGTTGATAGGAGAAACTCGACGAGTTCGTGAAGAACTCGACGAGTTGGATCGCGATTTCAGGGTTTTCTGATTTATGGAACTCGGCGAGTTGCTGGGTTAACTCGACGAGCTGAGTCAACCCAGAATGTTGACTTTGACCATAATGTTGACTTTGACCAGGGGTAAAATGGTCATTTAACCCTAAGAAGGATTATTGGATTTTGACTAAGTGTTATTGTGATAATGATAGTCGGGGAGTTATTGGAGCAGCCATTAGTGATTCCTTACCATGAGATTCTGCATTCAGCTTTGCGAGGTGAGTTTCCTCCTGTAGGAACGGGTCGAAGGAACCAATGCCGACCCCTTTATCTATGTTAGTATATACCGGACTAAAGTCCGATGTCGGGCAGTGCCCGATGTAGGTTTATCTGTTTCCGGACTTCGGTACGATGCCGGGGAAAGCCTGGGGAATGTTTGTATGCTTGATGTCTTCGTGATTCTTGCATGTGCTTGTTTTATATGTTTCGGACTTCGTTCTGATGCCGGTGAAAGACCGAGGAATGTTTGTATGCTTCCGGACTTTGGTCTGATGCCGGGCGGGGCCCGAGGAATGTTTATATGTTTATGTTATGTTTGTATGTAATTGTTGATATGTACATGTATACCGGATTTCGGTCCGACACCGGGCGAGGCCCTGTAACACTTGAAAAATTCAAGCCAATTTAAACTTTTAAAAACATTTCAAATCCATTAACTATTACAAAACTTGTTTTCAAAACGTATCATATCAGAGTATCCCATAAACAAAGTCCTAAAAAGCAAGGAGATGTACGATCATGCCTTCGCCTTGCCGCGATCTCCTGATGTACCTGAAACAATAAACTGAAACTGTAAGCCCGAAAGCTTAGTGAGTTAACCCCAAAATACCGATACACATACAGTCCACATAACGATATTAACAACATCATACCATAACAAACTGAAACTGCATGCAATGGGTCCACAGCTTTACAAGCTGGATTACCCCTGGGCCCTCAGTACGAGTCTGGAATGCCTACCGGGCCCTCAGCTCGTATCTGGAATACCATCGAGCCCTCAGTACGAGTCTGGAATGCCTACCGGGCCCTCAGCTCGTATCTGGAATGTTCCCGAGTCCTTAGTATGAGTCTGGAATGCCTACCAGGCCCTCAGCTCAAATCTGTAATACTCTAGGGTTTGTTGGCTACCGCACGGAGCAGTACAACCTCAACCCATCCCACATAACATATCTACATATAACATAACTACCGACCATGCAATAATCATATAACATCACAGGTAGTCCTAAAGATCTACCCAACTGGCATAACCACTAGCATGCAACACTAACTCATACTCAACATCTAACACTGCTAGGATAACATATCCAATGGGCCGGCCTTGGTGCCTTAGACCCCTTAGTATAGTGAAGATAACTCACCTTGAGACTGCCGACTGGAAATAGAAAGCTCAACTCTCGAATCACCGCCACGGACCCCACCACCTATACCCAACACATCATAAGGTTTATAAATTCCTGAATACCCCAGAATTCAACTGGTCAACCCTTGGTCAAAGTCAAAGTCAACTGTCAAGGTCAACAGTCCATGTTGACCTCAACTCGTCGAGTACCCTCAGCTACTCGTCGAGTTTCTTGCAATACTTGTCCGCTCGCCGAGTCACCAGAGTGACTCGTCGAGTTCCTAAGGCTCGTGGTCGAAGCTCCAAGGCTACTCGTCGGGTTTCCTTCTTGCACTCGACAAGTCCACACGTATCCATTAGTTGGGAAACCATAACTGACTCGCCGAGTTGTTCATCCAACTCGTCGAGTCTTCGGCAATCTTCATCGGGCTCACCGAGTTGTTCCTCCAACTCGTCGGGTCGATGCCCATCTTCATATGACTCGCCGAGTCGACCATGCGACTCGCCGAGTCCCTTCAGTCCTTCAACCATACAGACACTTTTTAAGCCATGCCAAAGCTCCAAATTGCAGATCCAACTTCCTTAGGCATGCTTATCACGTAAAGTTGCAAACTTTACGTGCATGCAAGGCTTTTAAGACCCTAAACTAACAAAACTAAGCTTGCAAGGAAGTTACACACTTGAGGGAAGGCTCAAACTAGGCAAAGCTGAGGACTTTATGAATCTAGAGGTCAAGGGGAGTCCAGATCTGAAGTTACAACTTTAGATCTTGGCTTAAGCCCAAGAAACCTTTCTTAAAAGTCATGCAAAAGAGGTTAAAAGAGAGATGATCTAAAGAAGCAGCTTAATCTCCCCACGAGTTCCTAGTCTTGATTTCCTTGCTTCCCTAAGTGTTTTCTCCTCCAAAATTCCTCCTCCAAGCTTGAACACACCAAAAGAACACACACACTCGATTTAGGGTCTGAGAGGGACAAGAAGCAGTAAAGGGGAGGCTGGGGGAGGCCAATGATCCTTTAAATAGGGTGTAATGCCCCAGGATTTAGGGTTTCATCTGCCAGCTCCTACTCGTCGACTCCCTTCTTGGACTCGGCGAGTAGGTCACTAAAATATGTGGACCAGCCCGCTGCTACTCGATGAGTAGGGCAGCCAACTTCGTCTAGTAGGCCCAAAGACTAAGAAGAATTCATACCAAAAATCAATACCTGAGAATCGGGGCGTTACAATTCTCCCCCACTTGATCTATACTTCGCCCTCGAAGTCTGCTGAGGTAAACAATGTCGGGTAATGCTCTCGCATCTCCGCCTCCAGCTCCCACGTCCACTCGGATCCCCTCCGATGCTCCCACTGCACCTTCACCAAAGGTATTTCCTTGTTCCGCAGAACTTTCATCTTCCTCTCCAGAATGGCCACAGGCCTCTCCACATAATTCAGGCGCCCATCGACCTAAATATCATCCAACGACACTACTGCCTCCTAATCCAAAACACACTTTCGCAACTGCGAAACGTGGAAAGTGCTATGAATTCGGCTAAGCTTCTCCGGTAGCTCCAGCCTGTAAGCCACCTTGCCAACCCTGGCAATGATCCTGAACGACCCAATGTAACGGGGACCCAATTTCCCCCTCTTCCTGAAGCGGATTACACCCTTCCAGGGTGAGACCTTCAGGAGTACCATGTCACCCACCTGGAACTCTAACTCAGACCGACGCCTGTAGGCGTAACTCTTCTGCCGACTCTGAGCGGTCTGCAATCGCTGCCTAATCTGCTAAATCTTCTCAGTAGTCTGCAAGACTACTTCCGTCCCCCCCATCACCCTGTGTCCCACTTCACCCCAACAAACCGGGGTGTGACATCTCCGTCCATACAACAGCTCGAAAGGCGGGGCGCCAATGATGGAATGATATCTGTAGTTGTCAGCGAACTCTGCAAGTGGTAGGTGGGAATCCCAGCTCCCATCGAAATCAATGACACACGCCCTCAACATATCCTTGAGGGTCTGAATGGTTCGCTCGCTCTGACTGTCAGTCTGCGGGTGGAATGTCGTGCTGAAGTGTAACCATGTGCCCAACTCCTCGTGGAACTTCTGCCAGAAACGGGAGGTAAACCTGACGTCCCGATTGGAGACAATGGAGACGGGAACCCCATGGAAAGACACGATCTCGTGAACGTACATGTCGGCCAACTTCTCGGCCGACGAACTCTCCCGAATCTCCAAGAAATGGGCGCTCTTGGTCAATCGATCCACGATTACCCATATAGCATGAAATCCCTTCGCCATCCTCGGCAACTTGGTAATGAAATCCATCGTGATTTGTTCCCATTTCCACATGGGAATCTCTAGAGGCGGCAGATTACCATGCGGTCTCTGATGTTCGGCCTTGACCATCCTGCAGGTCAAGCACCTCTCGACATACCAAGCGATTTCTCGCTTCATACATGGCCACCAGTAACTCAAACTCAGGTCTCTGTATATCTTGGTGGCCCCCGGGAGAACAGAAAAATGAGACTTGTGAGCCGCTTCCATGACTGTCTGCCTGACCCCAACAGTCATCGGAACCCAGACCCGACCGCATGGGGTCAATAATCCCCAACTATCCTGCATGAACCGGGTATTCTCACCCTTGATCCTCTCCAGCTTCCAATTCTCCGGTCGCATGCCCTCAACCTGGGCATCTCTGATCAAACTCACAAGCGGAGAATCCACTCTATCCTCATACATACTGCTGGGGCAGAAGACCCAGCTGACTTGCGGCTCAAAGCATCCGCAACCACATTCGTTTTACCAGGGTGGTAAAGGATCTCGCAGTCGTAGTCCTTGACTACATCCAGCTACCTGCGCTGTCTCATGTTCAGGTTCGGCTGATCCATGATATGCCTCAAGCTCTTGTGATCCGTGTATATGGTACAACAGACCCCATAAAGGTAATGCCTCCATATGTTGAGAGCGAACACCACCGCTCCCAGTTCCAAATCATGCGTAGGGTATTGCGTCTCATGCGACTTCAACTGCCGAGACGCATAAGCTATCACTCGTCCCCTCTGCATGAGGACTGTCCCTAGACCTGTGATGGATGCATCACAGAACACCACGAAGTCCTCAACTCCTTCCGGGAGTGTCAAAACTGGAGCCTCACACAACCGCTGTCGGAGGGTCTCAAACGCCCTCTGCTGCTCAGGGCCCCACCGGAAATCCACCCCCTTCCTTGTCAGACGAGTGAGGGGTACTGCAATCTTGGAGAAATCCTGAATGAATCTCCGGTAGTATCCCGCTAATCCCAAAAAGCTCCTGATGTCCGAGGGAGATTTCATAACCTCCTACTGCATGATCGCCTCGATTTTGGTCGGAACGACCAAAATCCCCTCCTGGTTAACAAGGTGTCCAAGGAACTGGACCTCCCGTAACCAAAACTCGCACTTCGAGAACTTGGCATATAGCCGCTCTTGCCTCAGAACTCCCAATAGCTCTCTGAGATGCTCCTCGTGCTGCTCTCGGGTCTTGGAATACACCAATATATCGTCTATGAACACGATGACCGAGTGATCAAGCATCGGTCTGTAGACCCGATTCATCAGGTCCATGAACACTGTTGGCGCGTTGGTGAGACCGAACGGCATCACCACGAACTCGTAGTGACCATAACGAGTCCGAAACACGGTCTTCTCCACGTCCTCCTCTCTAACCCGGACCTGGTGATATCCCGATCTCAAGTCAATCTTGGAGAACCAAGATGCACCCTGTAACTGATCAAAGAGATCGTCTATCCTCGGGAGTGGATAACGGTTCTTCACCGTCAACTTGTTCAACTCCCTATAGTCAATGTACATCCGGTGCGATCTATCCTTCTTCCTGACGAAGAGGATCGACGCTCCCCATGGAGAACTGCTAGGTCGAATGAATTGTTTGCCCAACAGTTCCTGCAGCTGTGAAGACAGCTCCTGCATCGTGGGTGGTGCCAAACGGTACGGCGCCTTAGAAATAGAAGTCGCACCCGGCACCAGGTCGATCCGGAACTCGACCTGCCTCTCCGGAGGTATCCCTGGCAACTCCTCCGGAAACACGTCGGCAAACTCCCTAACCACTGGAACCTCTGAAACCGAAATCTGATCTCTAACCCGCGTATCCACTACATACGCTAGGTAACCCGTACAATCGTGCTGAATGTACTGTCGAGCTCTGGCGGCTGAACAGAACCCTGATCCCACTCTGGTGCCCTCCCCATATACGATCAGTTCTCCCCCACTTGGGGTTCGAACCACTACCCATTGACCCTCACAATCAATCATGGCACCGAATCGACTGAGCCAGTCCATCCCCACAATCACATATACATCCCTCATGGGAATCCGAATCAAGTCTATCGGAAAAGGTATCCCGAAGATCTCCATTTCACATCCTCGGTAGACCGAAGAAGCAGAAACCCCGTGTTCGTTGGCGATAGAGACTCGCAAAGGACACTCTAGCTCGCCTACTGGCACTCTGAACTCCCTACTAAATGTCTGAGATACAAAAGACCGACTCGCCCCCGAGTCAAATAAAACCAAAGCAGGTAAGGAGTTCACTAGAAACGTACCTAATCACCGGTACAATAGATAAGCATACAACAGATATAGTAAATGAGATAAAGGATAGAAACATACTAGCAACCATATCCGGTGTTGCCTTGGCCTCCTCGACCGTAAGCTGAAATGCACGTCCCTGAGCCTTCGGAGGCTCTGCTCTACCCTACCTCCCATCGGTAATCCTCAACGTAGCCGGCGCAGGAGCCTGTGCCGGCTTGGCGGCAAGTAGTAGACAGTTGGCCCTCATGTGGCCAACCTGATCGCAGTGATAGCATAACCTCATACACTGAACTGGGGCGGCCTGGCGACAATCCTTCACGAAATGTCCCTCCTTGCCACATCTGTGGCACCCACTACCAACTCGACACATACCAGAATGACCCTTGCCACACTTCCCACAAGTGCGGCTCTGCTGACCCCCGGTCCTAGTATCAGCGGTCTTAGACCGCTTCGGCGCCGGCTGAGACTGTGTCGGGGCCTGCCGCTGCTCTCTCAACTGCAGCTCAATCTCCAACTCACGCCGTCTGGCGGCCTCCTGCAACTCCAGAAGAGTATCACATCGCTGGGTAGACACAAACTGACGGATATCCGTCTTGAGCATGCTCAGATAACGGGTCATCTGGGCCTGCTCGGAAGCAAACTCCGGGAAAAACATCGCCCTCTCAGTGAACATACGGGTGATCTCCGTCACCGACTCCCCATCCTGTCTCAAACTCAGAAACTCATGTGACAACCGTTCCCGCTCGACCCGTGGAAAGTATCGGGCGCGGAACATATCCCTGAACTGCTCCCAAGTAACAGCAGCTCTCTGCTCATCAGTGTACGACCCCGTCGCAAGTCTTCACCAGTCCTTGGCCCCGGACCTTAGCAGGTTCAGAGCACACCTGATCTTCTGGTCAGTAGGACACGAGCAGGTAAAGAAACACCCCTCCACACCTAAGATCCACCTCAAAGCCTTGATGGGATCCTGCGTCCCATCAAAAGTAGGGGGCTTCGTGTTATCGAAGTCCCTGTACTGGAAGCCCCTACTAGCTCCTCCCCCTGCCGCGGATACAGCTGATGCAGCTGCTACGGCAACTGTCTCTGCAAGGGCTGCATATCGCTCATCAAAGTACTCAACCATGTCGGTCTTAATCGACCCGAACATCTCCGGCAGCTGTGCCCGGAACGCAGCAGCAACCTCATCATGCAGGATCTCTCGAATCCTGGCATCCAACTCCTCTGTACCCATCTGCACCACCGGCTCAGGTGCTGTTGGCTCCTCCTGGCCCCTGTCTCCTGATCCTGATCCCGAACCGGATCGAACCACAAAGCGTCTCGTCATCACCATTCTGAAACATACCACAAGATATCAGATAATCCACATAAATAACTGGGATCCAACTCCCGACTAACCCTGGGGGTTGTGACTTCCTTGGTACGCGTATGCGTCCTGTTCTTTCAGTAGTATGGGCCCCTACTACCTTCCACACCTACCCATATTTGTCTCAAGTATCACCACAACGCCCTAACTGAATACACAACATGGCGAGCGCCCAATCCTCACTCCTAGAGAAATGCTAAATATCTCATAACTGGCCTCCCGGCCTCTCACAACCCACCCATCCATGAAACTTTCACCAACCCTGCAGCACTAGTGTATGCTAGCCATAGATATGTTGGACCCTATAGACTTTCGAATATCCAATCCTACCCTAAGCTCCCAATCAAACAAGAACAAAACATAAGGCCAAATCAAACATTCTCAGGCTATAAGATCTTAATTATGTATAACCATAATGCAAACACTAAGCAACTATAGTAATGATGTCAATTTCATATAAGGAAAACTCTAGGCTACCAGGCGTCATATAATCAGGCAATTCTATCATGCAATTCCCGAATATCCCTAGCCTATCTCTAGCATGCTGTTCTAACATATCGCATAATCAAATAACTGTATGGTATTTTGGGGTCTACTTACTGGCTCCGGCTGATCGTACACCCTGCATCCTCCCTTACTTATTTTGAAAACCATTTAAAAACAATTTTGAAAATCTTTCCTTGATTTGAGACTGGATTCACACGAGTGTTCCTCCGATTCACTCAAACCAAGGCTCTGATACCAACTTGTAACACCCGAAAAATTCAAGCCAATTTAAACTTTTAAAAACATTGCAAATCCATTAACTATTACAAAACTTGTTTTTAAAACGTATCATATCAGAGTATCCCAGAAACAAAGTCATAAAAAGTGAGGAGTTGTACGATCATGCCTTCGCCTTGCCGCGATCTCCTGATGTACCTGAAACAATAAACTGAAACTGTAAGCCCGAAAGCTTAGTGAGTTAACCCCAAAATACCGATACACATACAGTCCACATAACGATATCAACAACATCATACCATAACAAACTGAAACTGCATGCAATGGGTCCACAGCTTTACAAGCTGGATTACCCCTGGGCCCTCAGTACGAGTCTGGAATGCCTACCGGGCCCTCAGCTCGTATCTGGAATACCATTGAGCCCTCAGTACGAGTCTGGAATGCCTACCGGGCCCTCAGCTCGTCTCTGGAATGCTCCCAAGTCCTCAGTATGAGTCTAGAATGGCTACCAGGCCCTCAGCTCATATCCGGAATACTCTAGGGTTTGTTGGCTACCGCACGGAGCAGTACAACCTCAACCCATCCCACATAACATATCAACATATAACATAACTACCGAGCATGCAATAATCATATAACATCACAGGTATTCCTACAGATCTACCCAACTGGCATAACCACTAGCATGCAACACTAACTAATACTCAACATCTAACACTGCTAGGATAACATATCCAATAGGTCGGCCTTGGTGCCTTAGACCCCTTAGTATAGTGAGGATAACTCACCTTGCGACTGCCGACTGGAAATAGAAAGCTCAACTCTCGAACCACCGCCACGGACCCCACCACTTATACCCAACACATCATAAAGTTTATAAATTCCTGAATACCCCAGAAGTCAACTGGTTAACCCTTGGTCAACGTCAAAGTCAATTGTCAAGGTCAACAGTCCATGTTGACCTCAACTTGTCGAGTACCCTCAGCTACTCGCCGAGTTTCTTGAAATACTTGTCCACTCGCCGAGTCACCAGAGTGACTCGTTGAGTTCCTAAGGCTCATGGTCGAAGCTCTATGACTACTCGTCGGGTTTCCTTCTTGCACTCGACAAGTCCACACGTATCCATTAGTTGGGAAACCCTAACTGACTCGCCGAGTTGTTAATCCAACTCGTTTAGTCTTCGGCAATCTTCATCGGGCTCGCCGAGTTGTTTCTCCAACTCGTCGGGTCCATGCCCATCTTCATATGACTCGCCGAGTCCCTTCAGTCCTTCAACCATACAGACACTTTTTAAACCATGCCAAGGCTCCAAATTGCAGATCCAACTTCCTTAGGCATGCTTATCACGTAAAGTTGCAAACTTTACGTGCATGCAAGGCTTTTAAGACCCTAAAATAACAAAACTAAGCTTGCAATGAAGTTACACACTTGAGGTAAGGCTCAAACTAGGCAAAGCTGAGGACTTTATGAATCTAGAGGTCAAAGGGAGTCCAGATCTGAAGTTACAACTTCAGATCTTGGCTTAAGCCCAAGAAACCTTTCTTAAACTCATGCAAAAGAGGTTAAAAGAGAGATGAGCCAAAGAAGCAGCTTAATACCTTCCAGAGAGTGACAACTGACGAATCTCTAAGCTCCCCACGAGATCCTAGTCTTGATTTCCTTGCTTCCCCAAGTGTTTTCTCCTCCAAAATTCCTCCTCCAAGCTTGAACATACAAAAAGAACACACACACTCGATTTAGGGTCTGAGAGGGACAAGAAGCAGTAAAGGGGAGGCTGGGGGAGGCCAATGATCCTTTAAATAGGGTGCAATGCCCCAGGATTTAGGGTTTCGTCTACCAGCTCCTACTCGTCGAGTCCCTTCTTGGAATCGGTGAGTAGGTCACTAAAATACGTGGACCAACCCGCTGCTACTCGACGAGTAGGGCAGCCAAATTCGTCGAGTAGGGCCAAAGACATACAAAAAATCAATACCTGAGAATCGGGGCGTTACAGGCCCGATGCCAGATTTCGGTCTGATGCAGGGCGGGGCCCGATGCCGGATTACGGTTCGATGCCAGACGGTGCCCGATGTAGCATTCAAGGCCCATGTGATGATTATTATGTGATTATAGGATTATGTGTATGGTATGTAGTAGTTTGGGGAGACTCGCTAATCTTCGTGCTTACAGTTTTCAGTTTTGGTTTTAGGTACTTCCGGTAGCAAAGGGAAGAGCTCGGGATGACTGCAGTGCACACACCATGATTTTAGCCTGGAATGTTTTACTCTGATATGTTGACATGTGTTTTGATATGATACTCTAGTTTGATACGATGACTTATGTTTTTGGATGAAACGATTTGGATAACAATGGTTTAGTTAATAATAAAAAAATGAAATTTTTGGACCGTATTTTTGGGATGTTACAAGTTGGTATCAGAGCCTTGGTTTGAGGGATTCGGGCACACTCTCGGGTGTGTCTAAACTCAAACTGGGGACTTGGTATAAAAGTTTTAAAAGGAAAAACATTTTTACAAAAAAGGATTTTGAAAAAAAAAGGGTGTGGTGCATGCAATCAGTCGAGCTCAAGTAAGTTCTCCCAAATTTCCCATACATGTTTGTTATGCTATGATATGATTATGAGAACTGCATGCTAGATTAGGGCTAAGGATGTAGGAAGGATGCCTTGTATTCCTATTGTACGAGTTTATAAACTGCATGCTAGTACTGATTAGTCAGTGATATGATGGCCTGATTAGGATATGCTAGGTTTTGTTTACTCAATGCTTGAATGCTATTTGCTTTGTGCTTTTAGGAGTCCTAGTTATCTTTAACTAACTAGTAAAAGGATATGTTAAGTTACATATTACGAGGACTAAATAATTTCAGAAGGTTAGGTTTTGCCCTATTTCGCAGCTCTCGTCTGAGTCTAACCGTTGTAGGGAGAGACCTTTCATTTGAAGAATTATCTGGTCGTAGTAATATGTAATGGTATTCGTGAGCTAGTTAGGGAAAGGTAGCAAGGACTTCTTATGTAGCTGATAACGGAGAGTGGGTCGGTGATTATCCTAGGGCAAGCCTAGGATGAGATTAGCGCGAAAAGCAGTAGTAGTAAAAGGGACTTGGTGGAGTCAATTCAATCCTTGAGGAAAGTACGGATAGATATGGAAGGTAGTATGGGTTCGTACTACTGAAAGCATAGGATCCGTACTCGAGTCAAGGAGGGCTGAGATAAAACCAGGGAGCTTGTAGTGTGTGAGATCCCTCGAGTTATGATGAGTATTCTGATGTTTGTTATGGTATATTTTCAATATGGTGACGCTACGCACTAGACCAGTTGGCAGTATTTTAGACCAGACTCCTGTGATCTTCGGTACGGTCAAGGAGGGCATCTTGGAGATACTTGATGAGAGGTTGGGTGAATTCCGCACCGAGATCGCATCCATGATAGGGGCGCGCACGATGACATTCAGGGAGTTCCGAGCTTGTGGAGCTCCGGACTATCATGGGGCTCGGGACCCTATTTCTAGCAGCAGGTGGTTGGTTGATGTCGCCAACGCCTTCCGTACGAGTCGATGTCCCGAGGGGGACAAGGTCCGACTCGCTTCCTCTCTTCTAAAAGACAGAGCACTTGACTGGTGGGAGGAGGTTGGACATGCCATTGGAGATGATGCAGCTTTATATCCGATGACCTGGAGTGACTTTTTGGCCAGGTTCAAGGCCTAGTTTGCACCTGTGATTGAGGTGCAACAGCTTGCTAGAGAGTTCTAGGATCTCCAGCAGACTACTGAGACGGTGACCGAGATGACCGCCATGTTTAGGGAGATGACCCTTCTTGTTCCGCAGTCTGTGGCGGACGAGGAGATGAAAAAGGACCGATATCATGAGATGCTGCGGAGTGATATCCACCAGTTTATGAGCCGATCCAGCTGCAAGACGGTGGAAGATATGATTACGAGGGCTCGAGAGAGAGAGAGAGAGAGAGAGAGAGTTGGATTTGGAGATGGAGAAGAAGAGGAAACCGGAGGAGGTTCAGTTACGGAGTGTGGGCAAGAAGCCCAAGGTATCAGATCACCGATCGAGGAGCCAGCAGGGCTACAGTCGCTGTGGAAAATGCGGCAAGTTGCACGAGGGGACGTGCAGGGCGGGTAGTTTGGGTTGCTTTAAGTGCTGTCGAACTGATTATGCTAGCAGGGATTGTACTGCTACCACCACCACCACGACAGTATCAGATCTGATTTGCTTCCACTGCAATCAGAGGGGACACAAGTGGTCCCAATGCCCGAGCTTAGCAGCAGCAGGATAAGTGGCGGCACCCGCTCCTGCTACGTTGAGGATTACCGATGGCCGTCAGGTTCGGTTAGAGGCGCCTGTGGCGAAGAGCAGAGCCTTCCAGTTGACAACAGAGGAGGCACGAGCAGCTCCCGATGTGGTGACAAGTATGTATCTTCTCCTTATCTTTTATTTATATCGATTATTGCTTATGTTTATGTGTTTCATTATAGGATCGTTCCTTGTGAACGGTATATCTGCTCTGGTATTATTTGATTCGGGGCTACCCGATCTTTTGTGTCGCTCGCGATCAGCAAGCAGTTTGTGGGAGCTCCAGGGGATCTGGATTGTCCACTAGATGTAGAGATAGCAGATGATAGGACCGTTCGGGTTGCGAGGGTCCATCAAGGATGTACACTGTAATTATTTGATGAACAGTTTTCTATGGATTTAGTCCCCATTCCCTTGCGAGGGAATAAGGTTATAATGGGTATGGAGTGGTTGAGTCCTAACGGGGCAGTGATTGACTGTGAGCAACAACTGGTACGAGTTAGGACCCCAACTGACGGAGGGTTAGTGTTTCAGGGCGAGAGGCTGCAGCATGAGACGACCTTGTGTTCCGCAGCGAGAGCGGGCGCTACCTTCAGCAGGGTTGTGCAGGTTATGTCGCCAATGTTATGGATACCCGGAATAAGGGTATGGTGACCGTGGATGATGTATCAATCGTATGGGAGTACCCGGACGTGTTCCCATAGGTTTTGCTTGGGGTACCTCCGGAGAGGCAAGTAGAGTTCAGGATTGACCTAGTCCCTGGTGCAGCTCCGATAGCCAAGGCACCATATCGGTTGGCTCCTCCCGAGATGCAGGAGTTGTCTACACAGCTACAAGAGCTGTTAGACAAGGGATTTATCAGGCCAAGTAGTTCGCCATGGGGAGCCCTGATCCTATTTGTGAAGAAGAAGAACAGGTCACATTGGATGCGTATAGATTACCGGGAGCTGAATAAGGTAACGGTGAAGAACCGTTATCCCCTTCCGAGGATTGATGACTTATTTGACCAGCTTCAGGGAGCATATTGGTTCTCTAAGATTGATTCAATGATCGGGTTATCACCAGATGCGAGTCAGGGACGAAGATGTGCAGAAGACAGCCTTTCAGACTCACTATGGTCATTATGAGTTTGTGGTGATGTCGTTTGGGCTCACCAATGCTCCTGCCGTGTTCATGGACCTCATGAACCGCGTTTGCAGACCGATGCTGGACCGGTCTGAAATATTCTTCATCGATGATATCTTGGTTTACTCCAAGAATGGGGGGCAGCATGTGGAGTACCCGAGGGAGGTGCTGGAGACACTGAGGGATAGACTTTTTGCAAAGTTCTCCAAGTGTGAGTTCTGGTTGCGTGAGGTGCAGTTTCTGGGGTACCTTGTCAACAAGAAGGGTATTCTGGTGGATCCAGCCAAGATAGAGGCCGTGATGAAGTGGGAGGTTCTGAGGTCTCTAACTGAGATTCAGAGTTTTCTTGGTCTAGCGGGTTATTATCGGAGATTCATACAGGATTTCTCCAAGATTGTTGTTCCCTTGACCCGACTGACCAAGAAGTCGGTGGCATTCCGATGGGGGCCTGAGTAGCAGGCAGCCTTCGAGACTCTCAGACAGCGGTGATGCGAGGCACCGATTCTGACCTTAACGGAGGGCGTCTACAACTTTGTGGTTTACTGTGATGCTTCGATCACGGGTATGGGCGCAGTGCTGATGCAGCAGGGTCACGTGATAACGTACGCTTCGGGTCAGTTGAAGCCCACGAGGCGAACTACCCAACGCACGATTTGGAATTGGGGGCCATGGTTTTCGCCCTCAAGATTTGGCGACACTACCTCTATGGGGTTTTTGTACCATTTACACGGACCACAAGAGCTTGAGGTACATGATGGATCAGCTGAATCTGAACATGAGGCAGCGTCGATGGTTAGATGTGGTGAAGGATTATGACTGTGAGATCCTTTATCACCCGGGCAAGGCCAATGTGGTGGCCAGTGGCGGCTCTGATTTGTGATATATGTCTGAGGATCAAAGTGATTACTCCGTTGCTGGAACGGATTCGAGAGGCGTAGGTCGAGGGTATGAAGGAAGAGCGCCGAAAGTTTGAGCGGATTGTAGGCCAGGTGGCCTCATTTGATTATAACGGCCGCAGGTTGTTAACCCTGCATAGGAGGGTCTGGGTACCGTACTGGGGTAGTGTACGACAGGTTCTGGTGGATGAGGCTCACAAGTCGAGGTTCTCCATCCATCTCGGGGCGACGAAGACGTATCGGGATCTTTGCCTTGATTACTGGTGGTCCTGCATGAAGCGGGACATAGCTTGGTATGTGGAGCGGTGCTTGAGTTGCAGGAAAGTTAAGGCCGAACAGTAGAGAACTCACGGAAAGATGCAGCCGTTGGATATTCCCGTGTGGAAATGGGAAGATATCACTTTGGATTTCATCACGAAGCTTCCTAGGACCACACGTGGAGTAGATTCGATATGGTTCATCGTGGACCGGTTGACCAAGAGTGCTTATTTCATCCCGAACCAGGAGAGTATATCGGCTGAGAAGCTAGTCGAGATCTACGTACGTGAGGTAATGACACGTCATGGAGTACCAGTTTTGGTTGTGTCAGACCGAGATGTTCGTTTCATTTCCAGATTTTGGAAGCGATTTCACGACGAGATGGCTACTCGTCTTCACTTCAGTACCGCTTTCCACCCTCATACGGACGTGCAGAGTGAGAGGACGATTCAGACTCTAGAGGACAAGTTGCGTGCGTGTGCATTAGACTTCGGCGGCAGTTGGGACACGTATCTTCCGTTAGCGGAATTTTCATATAACAACAGCTACCACGTTAGCATAAATCGACCTCCCTTCGAGATGCTCTACAGGAGGAAATGCAGGACTCCAATCTGTTGGGGCGAGGTCGGTCAGAGAGTCATGGGGAGTACTGAGGTAGTACTCAAGACCACTGAGAAGATCCAGCAGGTCTGGAGCAGGCTTCAGACTGCTCAGAGTCGGCAGAAAAGCTATGCCGACAAGCGACGGTCAGACTTGGAGTTTCAGGTGGGCGACATGGTCCTCCTGAAGGTGTCACCTTGGAAAGGTGTCATCCGATTCAGGAAGCGGGGTAACCTGGGCCCCAGGTACATCGGGCCGTTCAGGGTTTTGGCTCGGGTGGGCCGGGTTGCTTATCATTTGGATCTTCAAGCATAGCTCAGCCAGATCCACAACACCTTCATGTCTCCCAGCTGCGGAAGTGCTTAGTGGATGACTCCACAGTTGTGCCTTTAGAGGATATACAGGTTGATGACAGTATGAACTACATCGAGCGACCAGTAGCCATCCTCGACAGGAAGACTAAGGATATGAGGAACAAGAGGGTGGAGCTGGTGAAGGTGCAGTGGCAACACCGCAAGGGGTCATAGTGGACAAGGGAACTAGAGGATGAGATAAGAGAGCATTACTCAGAGTTATTTGAGGCAGCAGACTTCGAGGATGAAGTCTAAGACAAGTGAGGGAGAATTGTAACGCCTAGTTCCTAGTATGTATTTAATTAAAAATTTACTCACTTTTGTATAGAAACTCGACGAGTTAGAGGACCCAAACTCGTCGAGTAGGGAATGGAGTTAGACGCGGGTTATGAAGTATACTCGGCGAGTTGGGAGCCTCAACTCGACGAGTAAGACTGGCAGAATGAAACCCTAATTTCCGGGGTTTGCACCCTATTAAAGCATCTTAAACCCTCCATGTCGGCCTCATTTCTAGCCTCCAAGTCCCAAACTCTAAATCCAAAAACCCTAATGCATTGTGTGAGTTTTGTGTGTTTAAATCTTGTAGGAGAAGAAGAAGCTTGAGGACTCATGAAGGAGTTTGTTGATCCAGAAACTTTACCCCATCCTCGTCACTTTTTGGTAAGCAAGTCTCAAACTTTCCAAATGATTTCTTAGATCTCTTTCTTAACACTTTTATTGGGTTTTTGGTTCAAATATCTTGATCCTTGGAGAATGGACATCCCAAGTGAATACCCTTTCAGATCTAGGGTCTTGAAGGGCTTTCATGGCATAAATGTGCAAACTTTATGGCCATAGAAGCCCCATGTAACCTTTAGACTACCATTTTGGCCTTTTACGCTCCAAAGGGCCATGCATGGAGAGAAGGTTGAAGGCTTTACGTGTTCATCTAGTCCCTAAGGTCCAGATCTCTGTTTGTACACCCTATCATGAAGTATTGATGGCTTTTGGATCAATATCTAGATCTTAAAGACTTAGGGTTTGAGCTAAATATCATGGGGAAGGGTATTAACGGGTAAAGATGGAAACCTTTCCCTTCTAAGGACATTTCTAGTCTATATCTGAAGTATGGAGCTTAGATCTAAGGATTAGTGACTTAATACATTAAGAAAGCTTAACATACTGAAGAACTCGACGAGTTCATAAAGGAACTCAACGAGTTGGGTCGAAATTCCCCGACCCTGTAGAAGGTAAACTCGACGAGTTCAAGGACGGACTCGACGAGCATAGTTGGAAAGTCCCGATTCTGTTTATAGGAGAAACTCGACGAGTTCGTGAAGAACTCGACGAGTTGGATCGCGATTTCAGGGTTTTCTGATTTATGGAACTCGGCGAGTTGCTGGGTCAACTCGGCGAGTTGAGTCACCCCAGAATGTTGACTTTGACCAGAATGTTCACTTTAACCAGGGGTAAAATGGTCATTTTACCCTAAGAAGGATTATTGGATTTTGACTAAGTGTTATTGTGATAATGATAGTCGGGGAGTCATTGGAGCAGCTGTTAGTGATTCCTTACCGTGAGATTCTGCACTCAGCTTTGCGAGGTGAGATTCCTCCTGTAGGAATGGGTGGAAGGCACCAATGTCAGCCTTTTTATGTATGTTAGTATATGTCGGACTAAAGTCTGTTGTCGGGTAGTGCCCGATGTAGGTTTATATGTTTCCGAACTTCGGTCCGATGTCGGGGAAAGCCCGAGGAATGTTTGTATGCTTGATGTCTTCGTGATTCTTGCATGTGCTTGTTATATGTTCCGGACTTCGTTCTGATGTCGGGGAAAGCCTGTAGAATGTTTGTATGCTTCCGGACTTCGGTCGGATACCGGGCGGGGCCCGGGGAATGTTTATATGTTTATGTTATGTTTGTATGTAATTATTGATATGTTACATGTATACTAGATTTCGGTCTGATGCCGGGCAGGGCCCGATGCCGGATTTCGGTCCGATGTTGGGCGGGGCCCGATGCCGGACTACGGTCCGATGCCGGGTTGGGCCCGATGTAGCGGGCAAGGCCCATGTTATGATTATTATGTGATTATATGATTATGTGTATGGTATGTGGTAGTTTGGGGAGACTCACTAAGCTTCGTGCTTACACTTTTCAGTTTTGGTTTCAGGTACTTCCCATAGCAAAGGGAAGAGCTCGGGATGACTGCAGTGCACACACCATGATTTTAGCCTGGGATGTTTTACTCTGATATGTTGACATGTGTTTTGATATGATACTCTGATTTGATACGATGACTTATGTTTTTGGATGAAACGATTTGGATAACTATGGTTTAGTTAATAATCAAAAAATGAAATTTTTGGACCGTATTTTTGGGATGTTACATAATGTCATGGCCAAAACACCTTGTGAAAGTCGATTCGAAGGTATGTTTATGTTAACTTCTTTGTGCATTACACTTTTTTTCCTTCATAAACTACTCTACTAAGTTTTTAATGTACTCATTTTTTGTTTCAATGTTGTTGGTATAGGTACCAAATATGATATCACCTCAAGACCATGAACTTCAAAACTCAAAGAAACGGAAACCAACTTATATATCATTTGATACCCTTCTCAAGAAGACAAGGAGCAATGCCAACAAGATGAATGCCTAGTTATGTCTAGTTTTTGGTTTATGATGTTTTTGCTTTATTTACCGTATTTTAGTACATGCAATTAGTACTATTTTTTTTGGGTATTTTAATTACAAATTTAATGTATGGATTTGGATTTCAATTATTAATAATATCGAATTCTGAATTTTGATATTGTTTCATATTGTCGGGTTTTGGTTACTTTAATTTATATTCTTTTGATGTGTCCACAATATAAAAAAGGTAACAATAAAAAGTGAATTATTGTGGCTTTAATATAAATTTGGTCATGTTTTATAGTTTTTCAATGTCTCTAAAATTATACAATTGTGACTTTACATCATTTTTGACATGTGGCTAAACGGTTAACACCAGTCATATTCTAAAGTAATTATGAGTCTACAATTGTTTTAAAATCATGTTTTTCTAAAGTTTTTGTGACGATAAGTTAAACAATAACAACATAAAAAAAATTAATGTGGCAAATAAATACCATAATTGATTGTTTTTGTGACAAATTATTAGTAAATCGTCACTTATGAAATTAATTACATGTGGCCATTTAGCGAACATGGTCATGTTCACCGTAATTACATGTTTTTAAATGATACCCAATAGTCTTTATTCGATACCCAATAGTCCTTAATTTTAATAAAATTTGTGTCTTTATAATACTTATGATCATGTTTTCATTTAATTGTGTGTCTCTATACGATAGGAAATAGTCACCAAATTGATTGTTTTTGTGACTAATTATTAGCAAATCGTCACTTAAGGAATTAATTACATGTGACCATTTAGCGAACATGGTCATGCTCATCGTAATTACATGTTTGCAAAAGATACTCAATAGTCTTAATAAACTATAAACTGTGTGACAATATATTAGAAAAAAACAACACTAAAACAACATGCATGTCACAAGTTGATGATATACCGTCACTATAATTACTAAATAAATGTGTCTACTGACAGTTTAATGCCACAATATTGGATAAAATGATTGATTTTAGGAACAAAATTCCCTACCCGATTGCCACACTTTTATAATACGTCCACATGTTTTCATGTCATACGGACACTACATTTTAAAGTGACCGTAAGACCCATACAATGACGCCACCTTCCGTCACACTTTCAGTGAAAAAATAAAATTTCACTATACGCATATGGTCACACTTTTTTGGTGTGTCCGTAGGTCATTTTTGTACTAGTGATATTATATATTAACGGAAAAACGGGTGTTACAAAATGCCCTCACGTAATTAGGGCCACATGATACATTTAAATAACACAAATAAGATCATCTCCAATGGAAGGTTTTCGTTGTAGCTTATTACCGTAGACTTTTCTTTTATTGACTACTTATTATCATTGAAATATATAGTTCTTTTTTTATTTTTTTTTATTTTGACCACTCGATATACTTTCACAACTTGTATCTATTACCCTTACATTTTAGCCATATTTAATTACCCTTTTAATTATAATTTTGTTTTAAATATATTTTAGTTATTTAATATTTAATTATTTCTATTAAATATTTAATGACATCTTATTATACATATATATATATATATATATATATATATATATATATATATATATATATATATATATAGGTTCAGGTTCATTTGAAACCATTCTAATTTTGTGAGACCGTGAGACCAAATCTAAAAATAATTTTAAAATGCAAAATAAAAGGAAAAATCCAAAAATTCTTTTTTTAATTATTATTTTCGGAACTTTAATTACCTAAAAAAATACCCTTTTTTTTCAAAAATAAGTGAAATATTCTAAAAGAATATTACACTGTAAATATTCTAATGTGATTTTTAGAATGTTAGAATAATGTATTAGATTTTTCAGATATGTAGAATATTCTAATATTCTACTAGAATATGTAAAAAAATATTTTTTTAAAAAAATGTTAGAATATTGGATAGGAAAATTTTGACAGCATAAAGACCTAATACACTGAAAGTTCAAGGTCTTAAGACACACAGGAAATTACAGGGAAAGTTGCTACTTAGAGCATAGATAAGAAGGTTATTCCTTTAACCAAAAGAAAGGATGAGCAGAGCATCTCCTACTGGCGACGGGAACCCCTTGGGCGAACCCTTAAGTCGGCCAATTGACGCTCCATATCAAGAAGGCGTCACTCATACACTCGCTGGAGTACGCGGTGCTCTATGACTTCAGCCCGAGTCACAGCTAGTTCTTGTAGTAGAGACTCATTGTCTCTTTCAGCTCTCTCACGAGCATCTTCCAGACGACGAATGCAGACAGTATTAACCCCCGCATTGGCATCAACTTCTGTGATTCGGTTAAGGGCTATCCTACCCTGTATTTCATTATGAGCAACCCGATGGACCAGAATAGGCAGGACTCTGTGTTGAATCATAAAAAGTGACCCTCTTGAACTTCAGCTACCGCAACCTCTTCATCTACCGCAACCATCCAGCACCCGCAGTCAACTTCTTCATCAACAACCGCAACCGGAGTCTCTTCATACCGCAATCACTTTTACTAGATTACTTTACTTGTCTTTTATTGTAACACTCTCTATTGTCCAGTATGCCTTGCATGGCTACTATTAGAGAGGTAATCTAGTGTACATCGTGAGTCTCTATAAATAGAGCTCATTCTCTTTGTATTCAATATACTTACACGCATCTATCTATTCTGAATACACTTCTCTGAAATTATCTCTCTCTCTATCTACGAATCACTTCTTACTCTCAATTCTTACTAGAACATAACTGATTATAACCTCTCTCCGGAGGAAGTCTTCTGTGACTTAATCACTAAGTTTGATCTACCTTATTAACTTGGTTTGAATGCATTCCTTGTTATGAATCAACTTATGTGTATACTTGATATAACAATTGTTGTCATTTCTATTTCTTTACTTTTCCACAACTAACTCTCTAACTATCTAACTATAACTTATTAATATTATTGTTGAGCTTTTAGATCCTTCGAGATTAACTATTCCGCAATCCACTTGTTCTAACATTTGTTCAAGTGTGTCTCCAAGTTTTTCTCTCAACAATTGGTATCAGAGCCATAGTGGTTGCTTTTTGAAAACGGAACTCTGATTTTTCAAAGGGCCTTCTATACCACTAAAGCTCATTTCTTCAAGAATTTTTCAAATGCCACAATCGTTATCTCTGAACGTTTCCAACAGTGTTGGTGGTTCTAACCGAGCCCCAATACTGGTAGCAAATGAATATCATCAGTGGTCACAAAGAATGGAAAGATACCTAAGGAGACTTGGTAAAGATGTATGGCGATCCGTAGAAGAAGGACCACATGTCCCAGTCCTTACATCAGTTCAACCTGACGGCGCTACAACCAGACTAGGAGGAGGTCAACCAGTCATGAACCGTCCCACCAAGGATGATCTCGATAAAATGGAAAATGATGATGTTGCTTTTTATGAAATCTCCTGTGGAGTTGCTCCTGACAACTTCGATATTATCATAAATTGCAAATCAACAAAAAAGATCTGGGAAGTTCTCAAGAACTTGTATGAAGGCTCAGAACAAGCACAAGACACAAAGCTTACTACCGCACTCAATGAGTTCAACAACTTCAAAGCTCATACTGGCAAAAGTTTGGAAGACTCCTTCAAAAGGTTCAACCTGATAGTCACCAAGTTATCCAATGCGGGCACCATCCGCAGTAACCATGAAACAAATCTTCAGTTTCTTAATGGTTTGGGAATACATTGGACTACGGCTAAGATGATAGTCCAGGGCGATAGAAAGATTCACTCTTTGTCACTCTACAAGCTCTATGGAGAGCTTCAAGCACAAGAATCCACCGTACTCAAAGATTGTGCTGACTTCGGAGGACCACTTGTACTCATAGCACAAGCCCCACCGCAGTCACTCTACTCTCCCTCGTATGACACTCCACCGCAGTCATACGAAGCTGACTCAGAGTATGACGATGAAGAAGAATTTCAAAAGGCTATTGCTCTGGTTAGCCAACAGTTCAACCGTCTACCACCTCCTTCCTTCCGCAAGAATCAACAGTTCAACAAACCTTCATTCAACCGTAACTTCGGTTCCCAGAATAACCATCCTCGATATCCCAAAAGTTCTCATCCACCACCGCAATCTCAAAATAATCAACCAAAGGAGGTACCGCAGTCTCCTCAAACCACTGACTTCGGTACTCCCTCAGAAGACAAGACTGATGTTGTAATTTGTCACAAATGCAACAAAGAGAATCACTTTGCAAGAGATTGTAAGGCCAATGTAGTAAAAGACAGAGCATTCTACCTTAGAATGGCTCAAGAGTTGGAAGATAAGGAAAAGGCAAGGGCATACGTGGCCCATGTCAAAAGAGACCATCAAGTTTGGTCATCCGGAGACGAAGATGAAGCCATCAGCAGTGTCAAAGGAAAAGGGAAAATCTGCATGCTGGCCACTGCGGATGATGATGGGTCTACAAAACTGGAAAAAAGAACTACTGCTACATGGCAAAGGATGGAACTCTAAGCATCGTCGAACAGGTAAAACTTATGATCCAAACTCTAAACTATAGCATGCATGACTGTCAACCCTACATAGATGATCTTAATGAAACTTGTGATGCCGTCCTTACAGACTATAATAAAGCCTTTGATGAGAAGAACATTGCGTCCCAAGAGATGTTCCACGTGAGAGGACGACTGGATAACAAAAGACTCAAAATGGCTATGTTAGAGAAGGACCTAGAGTTAGAAAAAGATGCAAGAATGTTAAGTGAAACCCAATTAGAGATAGCTTTGAACCAGAGAGATTTAGCTCAGAGAGAAATTGTACGCTTAAATCTCTTAATTGAAATATTGTTTAATGAAAGTGAAGCTATTGAAAAGTTGGTAAACAATGGAACCGTAGACAATACATATAATTGGGGTTGCTCAAATGGATATCCTACCGCAACGGATTCCTCACCCTGGTTCAATAAAGATAGACTGTATGTCCCTCCAGACCGAGAATTTCATTTCCCAGTCAATGACAAGACCTTTCCCGAAGATATCAAAACTCACTTCGGTAGACTGCATACTCTAAGCAATAATTGTGTCATTGAGGAAATTGTGCCTGAGGTTTCGGGTCACACATGTGATCAAATTCCTATCTGTGGCACCGTTTACCCAAATTCTCAAACCTCATCCGTAGTTGATGAAGAAATTGTCATTGAGGGCCCCGAAGTCTCGAAAGACTTTCCATCTTTGTCCTCAGACTGCAGTGTCTCACACCGTAGTCAAAAGTCCCACAAATGTCCCACTGAAGTCCCAACTAAGACTTACTCTGCAGTAGTCAAATCTTCACTACCACAGTCCTCAGTAAAAGGAACCATGACCCTTCAGGCGATTCATCATGAGTTACCTATAGAGAACTTTGAAGTGGGTCAATGCTCACAGACCCCAGAATCTTCAAGTTCGGATGACTCAAGCCCACGCTTTCAAAATCATTCTAAGAATTCCAGGAAACCGCAGTTGAACAACAATGACTGCGGTTCACCAAAATCCTTGGCCAAAAAGGCCTTCAAAGAGGAAATTAGATCTCGAGGCACAAATAGACAAACTTTTTCAAAAAATAAGAAGGATGTCAGAATTCCAACGTCCAAGAGTCCAGAAAAATTTGTTTTCTCACACTACTTTTCAAAAAACTCTCCCACCAAGAAAACAAACAAAAAGGAAAGTCCAGTTTCAAAAGTCATTCCTACTTCTTCTGACACAACCCAAAAGGGTGTTCAGTCTTTTCGAAACAATGGTTTTCAGGTTTATTCCTCAAATGATCCTAAATGGAAAGGTATTTTACCCACTCCAACACTTTTAAAGTCACGTCAAAATTTCAACAAATGGAAGGGTATCCTACCAAATCCGCCAAAAGGGACTCAAAGATTTGCACGTATTAAACCTTTTCAAAAACAAACTTTCTCAAAATCCAACAACTTACATGTCAGGGATCAGCAACCTCAGACCGGTAACAAGTTCAATACATCCTATAGACCGCTGACCAAGCATAGTGTTAGATCAAATGACAAAATCTCTTTTTGTAAATGTCAGTGTAGTTGTCAAAAGGATTCATCTTATGTCAAATCTAGTCGAAATCAGAAACCTCGTACTTTTTCAAAAACTCACAACACTCCAAATCTGCACAAACACCCAGGACTAGGAATAAAAGTTGACAAGAGACCCGTCCCTGCAACCTCGGTCCATGCATCATTCTGCAATTCACCAATTGCCCCAGGCTCTAAACTAGTTTGGATGCCTAAACTAACCGTGTAATTCTCAGGACTTGTGCAAGGAGGAACAATAAGAAGAATGGTTAATCGACAGTGCCTGCTCCTTACACATGACCGGAAGGTTAGAATACCTTCGGGATTTCAGGCCAATATGCGATGGTGGAAATGTCACATTCGACAACAATGCGAATGGGGTCATCCGAGGTTATGGTGTTCTCACTACGGGGAACTTTTCCATTCAGAAGGTTGCTTATGTAGAAAGCCTTAAACAGAATCTCATCAGTGTTGGCTAACTATGTAAAGCAGGACATCGAGTTGAATTTGATGATCAATTTTGCTATGTAATGACAAGTGATAGGAACACGTGTATGATCAAATCCAGATCCGAAGGTACCATGTATCCTTTGGATGTCTCTCTGATCATTGGCAAACCGCAGTTGTGCTTCCTATCCAAAGCTGTATCCGAAGTCAGCTGGCTATGGCACCGCAAGTTAGTTCATCTCAACTTCTGGTACATCAACAACTTGGTCACAGGAGAACTAGTCAGAGGTCTCCGTATTCTCAAATTCAGCAACAATACTCTCTGTCCGGCATGTGAATGTGGTAAACAGTCCAAAGCAAGTCACCCTCTGGTAATGGACTCTTCTATTTCTGAACCACTGGAGCTATTGCACATTGATCTCTGCGGTCCATCTACCGTAGCCAGCCTCCACCACAAGAAGTACGTACTGGTTATAGTAGATGACTTTACACGCTTAACATGGGTCTTCTTCCTCATACTCAAGTCAGAAACACCGCAGATTTTCATCAACTTCATCAAAGAAATTGAACTTCAGATCAAGCTTCCAGTAAGACGTATCCGCAGTGATAATGGAACCGAATTCACTAATCATCTTCTCAACAACTTCTTGGTGTCCAAGTGCATCTCTCACAACTTCTCAGCTCCCTACACACCGCAACAAAATGGAGTAGTAGAAAGAAGGAACTGTTGGATAAGGTGTCTAAGTCCATAACTATTTCTGGTATGTACTTGACCCGACCCGGCATGGTCCATTTGGGTTGCATGGCACCATGCAATTGGATAAACTAAAATGAGAGAAATAACACTTATGGTTTATTAATATATTATAAGTTCTAATATATTAATAATATTATTTAATTAGTTTGATCAAGAATTAATTTAGAATTAATTAAGTGATCAAAAGATAACTAATTAAATATATGGGTTGATTATGTAAATTATGCATAACTTGTATAGTGGGCTAAGAGGCTCCATGGATTATCAAGTTGGGTTAAACCCATAGGATGCTCCATGGATGCTCCATGGGAGTTACAAACCCATGGGTCATGGAAATGAAGAGTCATGACACATTAGGGTTTACATGGTGTAACCCTAGATGTGTCAACACTATATAAAGAACCCATGCTCCACCAAAATCGGTTGCACACAAGAATCAAGAGGGCTAGAGCCGATTTTGCAAGTGTAAGATTCTCTCAAAGTTTACTCCTTTGCATTTGGTGTTGTGTGAAGCATTTGAGGCATCACCCTTGGGGTGCTAGGCTCACAAGGTTTCAAGGATCATAATCAACAACAAGGTAAGTTATTCTATCTTTCATTCAAGTTAAAAATGTTCCCCATGTATGCTAGATAGGAATATAACCTTGGAATTCAACTTTGCATGATAATTAGACAAACATAGATCCAAGGTTATTAGGGTTGCATGTACACTTAGGAAGTGTTAGAATGCTCAAAACCCATCAGTGGTATCAGAGCCAGGTTTGTTTGTTGTTTTTTTTGTGCAAACTGCTTGAAAAAAATTGTTTTTCTGTTTTCTGCTCGTATGAAAGTTTGCACATTTGTTGCTGGAAATGGACTAGAAACATTACCCTAAACTGTTTTGATGTTTTAAAACTTGTTTTAGATGGTGTAATGTTTATGCTAATCCATTTACAATGGCAATTATCAAAATTACAAGTTTTTTTTAAGTGTAATTTTTGATTCTTGAAAGTGTTCATATTCATGTTCTTGAACTTATGAAGATTAGATGCTCATAGGAATTGTTTGTAACCTTCATGGTAGTTTAATTCATGATCATAATGTGTTTTAATGGAGTCCATAACTTGTTCTCAAGTTATGGAAAACCAAAAGTCTCACTTTTATTAAAGCCATTAAAAGAACACAAGAGTTATAAAAATGAAGAGTCTTCATTTTATTACTCAATTAATTCATAAGTTATAAGAAATGAAAAGTTTTTGAAGTTTACAAAACTTGCCCTCAAGTTTTGGAACAAGTAAAATCTTGATTAAAACTTTAGTTCCAACCCTTAGAATTTTAAAAGTTAAAATTCAACCCTTATACTTTATAATATTATAAGTTACTAATATATATATGTATAAGATCAAGTCGTCTTACCGCTAGTACGCCTCATTCACAAAGCCGGTCTATAAGGGGGGTATAAGGTTGTTGCCTATAAAATGGCAACTTAATGGGTGTCCACTCTCACCCACCGCTTCCTTGATCGGTGGAGGGTCTTTAGCCGAACGGGTAGGACAAGGACTTATAAATTCTCATTAAAATTATGATGAATATTATAAAGTAACTAAATGCTTTTATTAAATTCCCAATTTTAGTTACTTTAGGAAAAATGTGAATAAGGTGCTAATCCATGAAATTACACTTTACACTTTGTTTAAGTCGTTGGTGGAGCGTGTGTGGTTAACCGGCACACTAACTTGGACTTAACAAGGTAGGTAAAGGATGACTTAAGGTTTACCATAGCATCGGTGGAGCGTGTGTGGTTTACCGGCACATCGATTGAGTGATAAACTTTGAGGGTACCAAGTGATTTGCATGGTTACTTCACACCTCGTTTTGTGATCCTCGGTATCCCAGTCACAAAACTTGGAGGGCACACTCGAGATTGAAACATGCCTTTGAAAAGTTCATTGAATCTCAAAAGAATCTAGGAATTTCTAAGAACCAATTAAAAACCTAATATTTATATTTCGTTTTTCATGGTGGAAATTGGTGAATCGTCATTCACCTACCTTTCAAATATGTTATAGCTTGGATTACGACATACCTCTTCTAAGTTATAATATATTGTGATTGGATCCTAGCCTTAATATTACATTTGGGTGTTTTATTAAGGACTCTCTTAATATCTAAACTAATCTTGTCCTCTTCTTTCAGATGTCTTCAAACAATGCTGCTTCTGGCTCTAATCCTAATGGCTCATTTACCCTTATGAACTTATGTGGGAAAGTCACTTTTGATGGATCCAACTTCAATGAATGGATCAGAAACATCAGGATGATTACCCGCTACGAGGACAAAGAATATGTCCTTGACAAGGAGCTTAAGGAGATTGATGAGACCACTGCAACTCCCCATGAGATCGCTGACTTCCGGGCACATGAAAGGGATGCTACAAAAGTGGCATGCATCATGTTGGCCACCATGACAGCGGAACTCCAAAAGTCCTATGAGGACTTCTACCCTTTTGAAATGCACCAAGATCTGATGGAAAGATACCATCAAAGTGCAGGACAAGAGAGGTATGAAATCATATTCTCTATCATAACAACCATGATGAAGGACGGGGAATCCGTCACGAGCCACATGCAAAAAATGCAAAGGTATGTGGATCGGTTGCTGAAGCTTAATGTGAACTTCCCTGAGGAGCTTGCAATAGATATCATTTTGCACTCCTTACCATCGTGCTATGATCAATTCCGCATGACATATCACATGAATAAGGAAGAGGTCACACTCAGAAAACTTCAGGGACTCCTCAAGACCGCAGAAACAGGTCTTAAGGGTAAGTCGGTTGTTAACACTCCTACTCCAAACTCCGCCCCGGTTTTGGCAATCAGGAAAGGTCGAGGGAAGAAGAGGAAGAGCTCTTCGAAGGGTACCAAGGCTAGGACCCTTGATGGCTCTTCTTCAAGTGGAACCAAGAAAGGTTTCGTCACTCCTTCTTCTGACCCTAAAGAGGTTGAATGCTTCTATTGCCATGAAAAGTCACATTGGAAGCGGAACTGCCCAAAGTACCAGCAAGATGTGAAGGATGAGAAAGTTAAACCCAACCATGCAGGTATTTACACTATCTTATCTAATAACTCACCCCATTCTAACTCTTGGGTCCTTGATACCGGTTGTGGAATTCATATCTGTTCTGATTTGCAGGGACTAAGAAGAAGTGAGAATGTGGAGCATGGAAGAATAAACTTAATCATGGGGAATAGGAAAGCTTTACCTGTCACCAAGATTGGAGTTTATACTTTATCGCTAAGTAGTGGGTTTAGTTTAGATTTGAATAAATGTTGTTATTCGCCAGAAATGGCAAGAAATATTATTTCCTTTCATGCATTGTATAAACAAGGTTTCACCTTTTCATTTGATAATGAAGTTGGTTCGATTAATGCTTTCTTTAATAATGTTCTTTATTTTAAAGCATTACCTTGTGATGGTGTATATGAAACTGTATCTGTGGTTGATAACTTCGGAAATAATGTATTGTGTATTGATTCTGTTTATGATAATAACTTGGATAAAGCATCATTATGGCATTGTCGTCTTGGACATATAAGCAAGAAACGCATAGGCCAACTCCAAAAGGATGGAGTCTTGGAGTCATTTGACCTAAAGTCAGATGATAGTTGCGAATCATGCTTACTTGGAAAAATGACAAAGTCACCCTTCACAGGTTCTTGTGAGAGGGGTGAAGGTTTATTGGATCTTATACACACGGATGTGTGTGGGCCCTTCAAACATGCCACAAGGGATGCTAATCGTTATTATTTGACTTTTACTGATGATTACAGTAGATATGGATATGTCTACTTAATCAAGCATAAGTCAGAGACTTTTGAAAGGTTTAAAGAATTTAAACAGGAAGTCGAGAATCAATTGGGAGGAACATTAAGATGCTTCGATCTGATCGAGGTGGTGAGTATCTTAGTTCAGAGTTCCTCGACTATCTTAGGGAATGTGGGATTGTCTCACAATTGACACCTCCCAGGACACCGCAGTTGAACGGTGTAGCTGAGAGGCGTAATCGAACCTTGTTGGATATGGTTCATTCCATGATGAGTCGAGCTTCGCTACCAATCTCATTTTGGGGGTATGCCTTAGAGACTGCCGCCCATATCCTTAATCTAGTCCCTACAAAGAAAGTTGCCAAAACTCCTCATGAGATGTAGACTGGTAAAGTACCCAAACTAGACCACATTAAGATTTGGGGTTGCGAGGCTTTCGTGAGACGCGAGACTCATGATAAGCTCGAACCTCGAAGTGAGAGGTGTATTTTCATCGGCTACCCACATAAATCCTTTGGTTACCTCTTCTACAGACCTAGTGAGAATGTGGTCTTTGTAGCTAGGAGGGCTTTCTTTCGAGAGAGAGAGTTCATAAGCCAAGGAGACAGTGGGAGGCAAGTTGACCTTGAAGAAATTCAAGAGTCAAGTGGTGAAGGAACTTCAAACCCTAGCACTCAACTTGAGGAGGAAACTCCTGTTGAGCCAATTGACAAGTCTGTACCTCTGAGGCGTTCCACAAGGGTTAGGAATGCACCTGAGCATTACTATGGATTCCATATTACTGCGGAAGGTGATACACTTATCAGTGATGAGACACTAATAGGTCTGGATGAACCTAACAGTTACGCGGAAGCCATGACAGGCCCTGAGTCAGCCAAGTGGAAAGAGGCAATGGACAGCGAGATACAGTCCATGTATGACAATCAAGTTTGGAACTTGGTTGAGAATGTACCAGGTCATAAGACTGTAGGGTGCAAATGGATCTTCAAGAAGAAGACCGACATGGATGGTAATGTACACACTTATAAGGCACGACTGGTTGCAAAGGGTTTCTCACAAACTCCGGGAGTTGATTATGATGAGACCTTTTCTCCAGTGGCCAAGATTAAGTCTATTAGGGTTCTGTTAGCCATAGCTGCATTTCATGACTATGAAATATGGCAAATGGATGTCAAAACCGCTTTCCTTAATGGAAAGTTGGCTGAGGATGTTTACATGAGTCAGCCAGAGGGTTTTGTCAATACAAAGTACCCTAATAGAGTGTGTAAGCTTGAGAAATCCATTTATGGGTTAAAGCAAGCACCTCGCTGATGGAATCTTTGCTTTGATGAGAAAGTCAAAGAATTTGGCTTTTCTAGGAGTGAAGATGAATCTTGTGTATATGTCAAGGCTAGTGGGAGTATAGTTAGTTTTTTGGTATTGTATGTGGATGACATACTACTCATAGGAAATGACATCCCAACTCTGCAGGAAGTTAAGTCCTGGCTTGGGAAGTGTTTCTCTATGAAGGACCTAGGCGAAGCTGCCTATATTCTAGGGATAAGGATCTTGAGAGACCAGAGTAAAAGACTAATTGGACTTAGTCAGAGTACCTACTTGGATAAGGGGCTAAAGAGATTCGGCATGCAGGACTCCAAGAAAGGAGAGTTACCCATCCAGAGTAACGCCAGATTGAGTAAGACACAAAGCCCTAGTACTGAGGCTGAGATAGCAGAAATGAGTCGAATACCTTATGCTTCGGCTGTAGGATCGATCATGTATGCTATGACGTGTACTCGACCTGATGTAGCCTTTGCTTTGAGCATGGTTAGCAGGTATCAGGGGAACCCTGGCAAGGCACACTGGACTGCGGTAAAGAATATCCTCAAGTACCTACGGAGGACTAAGGACTGGGTCCTTACCCTCGGTGGGAGTGAAGACTTGAGAGTTGTAGGGTATAGTGATGCTAGCTTTCAGTCTGATAGGGATAATTTCCGCTCTCAGTCAGGCTGGGTCTTTACCTTAAACGGAGGAGCAATTTCTTGGAAGAGTTCCAAGCAAGAGACAGTGGCTGATTCAACTTGCGAATCAGAGTATATAGCAGCTAGCGAAGCAGCAAAGGAGGCGATATGGCTGAAGAACTTCATTGGAGACCTTGGAGTTGTACCAGCTATTAAAGAGCCAATGGAAATTTTCTGTGATAGTGAAAGTGCAGTTGCCTTAGCCAAGGAACCAAGGGATCACGGGAGATCCAGACACATCGACAGAAAATACCATTTCATCAGACATCGAATAGAAGAAGGACTCCTCGTGGCAAAGAGGGTATCATCGGATGAGAATCCAGCAGATCCCCTCACGAAGGGACTGACTCGGGTTAAGCATCTCCAGCATGCTCGGAGCATAGGGCTGAAGGATGATATTAGATTTAGTAGTTAGATAACCTTGAAATTTGTAAAGTGTAATTGACATTAGATGATGAATAAAAGGTGTTTTATTTATGAGTAAAGCGTTGCTATCTCTTGTCGATCGTTTACTATATTTCTTTTGCATGTTTTGACTTCCAGAATAATTATGTTTGGTATATCATATTATTCGAACCTCCACAGTCGGTCATATGTCGGAAGTAGGTATGAATCAAGACTGTCATGATTGGTTGCAGAGGTCTAAGTTGTTGGACATGGCTACAACACTCATGAGTGCTCATAAGTTCTGAGCATTGGACTCAACCCACGCTCACTGGAATCACTTCATGCAATTTATCTCGAGTGATCGTGAGACGGTAATATCATATAAGTCTTCAAACCTAGATATATGATTTGTTACTTATGAGTTGGTTATGCATTGATTGTACGAAAACGCATTGGTAACTCGATGTTATAAAACGTGCTCTTGTGTATATTTCAATGAGTAGTAGAACAAACATATGAGTCGAAGTTTATATGTTCCTTCTTGGATTAGAAGCTGATATCTGGGCCCCTCGATGATTTTGTTTTGACCTATGTACCGGGCCCGGTCAGAACTAAGTTGATGTTTTCAATTAAGTTCTTTGTCAAACAAATCGGAAATCGGGAAACAAACTGCTGGACAATAAGTAAGACATTGTTCCATGTATTTGTCCGGCTGATATCTAGAACAGAGGATTATATGATCACTTATCTTAAATGGCGTATCATCATCTTCTCAGTTCCGAGAGACCATGAAAGAGCTACGATTGCTGATCGGTTCCTGAAGTCATACTTGCAGTTATAGTTATTTGACTTATCCAAGTGGGAGACTGTTGGATAAGGTGTCTAAGTCCATAAGTATTTCTGCTATGTACTTGACTCGACCCGGCATGGTCCATTTGGGTTGCATGGCACCATGCAATTGGATAAACTAAAATGAGAGAAATAACACTTATGGTTTATTAATATATTATAAGTTCTAATATATTAATAATATTATTTAATTAGTTTGCTCAAGAATTAATTTAGAATTAATTAAGTGATCAAAAGATAACTAATTAAATATATGGGTTGATTATGTAAATTATGCATAACTTGTATAGTGGGCTAAGAGGCTCCATGGATTATCAAGTTGGGTTAAACCCATAGGATGCTCCATGGATGCTCCATGGGAGTTACAAACCCATGGGTCATGGAAATGAAGAGTCATGACACATTAGGGTTTACATGGTGTAACCCTAGATGTGTCAACACTATATAAAGAACCCATGCTCCACCAAAATTGGTTGCACACAAGAATCAAGAGGGCTAGAGCCGATTTTGCAAGTGTAAGATTCTCTCAAAGTTTACTCCTTTGCATTTGGTGTTGTGTGAAGCATTTGAGGCATCACACTTGGGGTGCTAGGCTCACAAGGTTTCAAGGATCATAATCAACAACAAGGTAAGTTATTCTATCTTTCATTCAAGTTAAAAATGTTCCCCATGTATGCTAGATAGGAATATAACCTTGGAATTCAACTTTGCATGATAATTAGACAAACATAGATCCAAGGTTATTAGGGTTGCATGTACACTTAGGAAGTGTTAGAATGCTCAAAACCCATCAGGAACCGCACACTAGTAGAAGCAGCCAGATCCATGCTCAACTTCGCACACCTTCCTCTCTACTTCTGGGCTGAAGCTGTAGCAACCGCATGCTTTGTCCAAAACCGAAGAATTGTGTGCAAACGTCTCAATTAAACACCATATGAGGGCCTTAACAACCGCAAGCCAAATGTTCGCTTCTTTCATATTTTTGGGTGTAGATGTTTCGTGATCAACAACAGAGATCAGCTTAACAAGTTTGCACCGAAGTCTGATGAAGGCATCTTCCTTGGTTATTCCACTAACAAGGTTGCTTATCGAGTGCTCATCAGACGTACAAGGCTGATCATTGAAAGCTTCGATGTGAAATTTGATGATTCTCACATCCGCAACGCCCCTCCATCCACTGAAACCACCGCAATCATGGAAAGCGATATTCCTGCCTGTTCAGGTCCTTTAAATCTAGTTGAAGTCAATTATGACGATCTTTTCGATCCTATTGAAACGGCGAAACTATCTGAAGTTCTTTTGTCACCCGCAGCTCAACAACAACACGCTGATGTTTCTGGACCATCTCTATCTGAAGTAGCATCTCTCAATACTTTCTCCTCTCCGGTTGAGGGGGAAAGCTCTACTCCGGATCTAGCAACAACCGTCGAGATTCCAGTACTTGATAGTGTTCAAGTTCCCATCCGCAGAGGATCATTACCATCAAACGTATCTTCGGATTCGGATGATGAACTCATAGAGAACATTGACACGAGAACCGATCCAAGGATTATCACTCTCCCATCCGCAGTCCAGGGGGAACCTTCTCAGGTTCCAGAGGAACTCCCATCAGCAATCCAGGGGGAACCTCTCCCAACTGTTCAAGAAAACTCCAGTCTCGTTCCAACAAACCAAGATGACTCAGTAGGATGTTCTCAAGTCCAGGGGGAACTGCCATCTCCAACCGCAGATTCTCCTGATATTCAAGATATTCCCTCTACCGCAGCTGCTGATCATCTGTAGCCCCGTCTACACGTATGGACGAAGGACCACCCACCAGGTCAAATCATCGGCAACCCATCCGCAGGCATCCAGACTCGATCTTGCAAGGACCTATCCGATCACTGCCACTACACAACATTTATGTCCTCGGTAGAGCCCAGAACGATCAAAGAAGCATTGCTTGAACCTGACTGAATAGCTGCAATGCAAGAAGAGCTAGAAGAATTTCAAATCAACAAAGTTTGGCAGCTCATTCCGAAGCCACGTGGTCACTCTATTGTTGGCACTAGATGGGTGTTCAAAAACAAGCTGGATGAATCTGGTACGATAGTCAGAAACAAGGCAAGGCTAGTTGCAAAGGGGTATAGTCAACTTGAAGGCATTGACTACGATGAAACGTATGCTCCGGTAGCACGCATGGAAGCTATCTGGATCTTCCTAGCATACGCAGCCCACAAGAACGTCAAGGTACACCAAATGGACGTTAAGAGTGCATTTCTCAATGGGGAATTAAAAGAAGAGGTTTATCTTCAGCAACCTCCAGGTTTTGAAAATGTTGAATTCCCAGACCACTGCTACAAGCTAGAAAAAGCAGTCTACGGTCTGAAGCAAGCCGCAAGAGCATGGTATGAGACTCTTTCTGAATTCCTTGTCTCATCCGGGTACAAGAGAGGAGTGATTGACCCCACGTTATTTAGAAAAGCAAATGGTAACCACCTTATGCTTGTACAAATATATGTGGATGATATCATCTTTGGATCGACTGATCAAGGAATGGTGGATGAATTTGCTAAGCTCATGACCAACAAGTTCAAAATGACCATGAATAGAGAGATTAACTTCTTTCTAGGACTTCAAGTGAAACAAGTTCCGCAAGGGATATTCATTCATCAAGAGAAATACACCACTGAACTGTTAAAGAAATATTCTATGGACAACTATTCTTCGGCTAAGGTCCTCATGGCCTTCGGTTATAAGATCTTTGCTGATCCCTCAGGCGAATCTGTGGATCACAAGACTTATAGAGGTATCATAGGCTCTTTGATGTACCTCACCGCAAGCAGACCAAACATTGTCTTTGCAACTGGTGTATGTGCAAGGTATCAGGCTGACCCAAAAGTGTCACATATGACCGCAGCCAAACAGATACTACGGTACCTGAAAGGTAGCAAATCTCTTGGTCTATGGTACCCCGCAGGTAATGACTTCAGCCTGCAAGCTTTCACATATGCGGATCACGCCGGATGCAAACTAGATCGAAAAAGCACTTCAGGTGGATGTCAATTTCTGGGTGAAAGACTCGTCAGCTGGTCTTCAAGGAAACAAAGTTGTGTATCTATGTCTACCGTAGAAGCTGATTATGTGGCCGCAGCCAGCTGTTGTTCTCAAGTCCTTTGGATGAAAACTCAATTATTGGACTACGGATATAGAATGTTGCGGATACCGATCTATTGTGACTCTGAAAGTGCTATTGCTATTTCTCACAATCCAATTCAGCACTCCAAGACTAAACATATTGAACTACGGTATCACTTCATCAAAGACCACATCTTGAAGGGTAACATTGAACTCATCTTTGTCCATTCTCATGAAGAGATTGCTGATGTGTTCACAAAAGCGCTCGACTCCACAAAACATAACACCTTCCTGCAAATGTTAGGAATGATGAATCCAGACCCGCAATTCTTTTTGAGTTGTTAGATACCGCAGACCATCCTTGGTCTCCGTTGCGGTTCTAACTGAGAGTTACTCATGATAGATGGTTTTGGTACCGCAGTCTAGATACCGCAACCATATATCATATTTATCTCCCATGGGTCGTTATTGTTTGTTATTACTAATTTTTGTACAAGTGCTTTCCTCAGTTCCTTACTGCAGACATTCATCGTTTCCATCCGCAATGACATTTCCATCCGCAATGACGTTTCCATCCGCAATGAAGTTTCCATCCGCAATCACTCTGATAATTTCTCAACTGTTTCATCAACCCTTGAATCTTTGTGTGCTATTTAATGATCCTTCATTAAATAAAACATTCCCTTGAGAAACTGTCTCATTCTATTTCTGAATAAACCTTGTGTCAGACCTATCTTTAGGAATGATGACAAAAAGATCATTTTTCCATAATCACATCCTTAATTTGTCTTTTCCGCTTACCCAGAACGTCCCATCCGTTACAACTTCCTTTCCCCTCACCCCACGATCACCTGACGTATTGACATATGTCTGACCCTTCATTAAATGCAAACCCTCTTTTGGTAAATCTCAAAAATCTTTTTTAAACCGTTTCATTTTATGTGGCTGAGATTTAATTTACAATTCAAAAGATTCCCCCCAAACGACGTTTTACCTTATCCTTTCTTTTACCTAGGGTAAAAAAAAAATTTCATCCCTTTATAAACCCTTCTTCTTCCCCAAAATCACTTTACGCTTTCTGAACATTGAACCTTCCCTCTCAAATCCTTCAAGAACTCTGTTTTTTCTACTCTTTCTCTCAACCTTCAACAATGGTGAAATCCGGTGCATCCAAGAAACAATCCAAGGCTTCAGGATCAGTGAACCCTACTGGTTCAGACTCTCCCACGATTGTATCAAGCAACTTCCGAGCAGTGTTCGAAGATCATCCATCTTATAATGCTCCAACCAAGCTGATGATCAAGTTTCTGAAGAATCATCCCCTGTTTGGCCCCTTTGATGCTTTCACAGATGTTGTCCCAATCTCAACCCTTTTCAAATGTGCATTCTCCGCTTATCGCTCAATCGACAATCCCCAAGAAGTTCATCTCAACCTGGTTAATGATTCTTTGGTCATTCTGTCCAAATAAAAGTTTCTTTCAGCCATAAACCTCCTTGTTCATCCCTCCATCAAGATTTTCTCCCCATCCATGGCGGACGTTACTTCAGCCCTTTACCAAATGGGTTATCAGAAAAAGATAAGGGGAATTGGGGAATTCAAGAAAACCCACTTGCCTGCGGTCTGGCAATTTGTTTTCCATTTCGTCATCCGCAGTCTCTCTGGCAGAACCGGAGGCACAGACAATATGAGACTCAAGCTTCTGGAGCTTGTATGGAGTCTATTCACAGGACACGATGTAGACTACGGGCAGATCTTATGGGACGACTTTCTTCAATACATTCCTAAGGGGAACCCAAGGGAGAACCCAACCGAGCTCACATTTGCAAGGTTCTGGTCACTCTGCATTTCAGACCTTCATGCGGATGCTGGAATTGACATGGGCAGTGACATCAATTTCTTTGTCACCAAGGATCTCAAAAGGTACAATCCCTCTTCTGATCAAACTGTTTTTGGACCAATTCGAAGACTCCCTACCCACATTCTTTCCACACTTGGTCTTGAGACTGCTGATGTCTCAGATCATGTTGAGGCTACGGATGGTATTGCCCCATACCCTCCTACCCCGCCTCTTCAAGACCCATCCGCAACCATTACCCTGAAGGTACCGCAGTCCCTTCTGCCACTACTCTTTCCAATCTTTCTCAAAGAAGAAAGCAATTGGCCACCAAGAAGAAACAAAGAACACCCAAGAAAGATGCTCCCAAACGAACCGCACCCACCAAGAAACGAAAAACCAAACCTACCGAAACCACACCTGATAGTGATTCAGATGAGGATAGGCAACCAATTGCTATCCTTAAGAAAAGAAAAACCGATACCTTTGGCCAAATGTGTGACCGGACCGATACTGAAGCCTCTCAAAAGGCTCCGTTAGTCCTTGGGGTGGCCGCAGACCCATTCAACACCACTATCATTTTCCAATCAGACTCAGAAAGTGAGTCTGATTCTCGACATCGTGGAGACTCCCCCCCAGTTCACTCCCAAGAGGATGACACTGGTACTCGCCCTAAGGTCTCCAGGGCTTCCCGACTGCATTTTTTTCACCTGAGGAGTTGCGCTCCATCCTTTTGAACGTCACCCAAACACTTCAAACACCTCCCCAACCGCAGGGCACTTCTTCCGCCCATGCCAGAACTGAGCCGAGGCCAAACTTGACCACGGGTCAAGGAGACCAAGGAAGCTTAGGAAATCCTACTCTGCTTACATCCGCAGCAGGTGGTTTAGGCACGGTGAGCACAAATGTGCAAGGATCCGTGGACCCGAAGGACATTTCGGTGCGTTTCCAAGGTTTTGACGGCGATGAATCCAATGACTCATGGTTACGGTACACTCCGGTAACTGAGTCAGAAATCAAGAAATATGCTGCTTTCAGGAGGGCATTCCAAGCCCGCAAGGAACAACAGATCAAGCAACAGCAGCAAAAGGAGTAAGAAATCCAGTCAGTGGCACGGTATTGGGCAGACGTAATCAATAATGCCAATACCGTAGCCACCATTCTAAAGGTTCAAGACTAGATGACCGAGATGGCTGAAACAGTCCTTAGAGCTCAAGCAACAGGTGACGGTGCAGGTACCTCCAGAGTAACCCCAACTCCTACTCCAACTCCTAATCCAATTCCAACTCCAACAGTCCATGAATCACAAGACGAAGGAACCGCAATCGAAGTCAGTTCTGCTCCCACCTTCGGTCTTGATGATGAAGACATATAGGAAGTAAACAAGCCCAGTCCTTCTGATGATGACCTCATGATGTTCGATGAGGAAGAAGAATCCAGTGGCTCTCAACATTCGACTTCTAAACCCAAAGAAAAGAAGAAAAAGAAGAAGAATGTTGTCACCAGGAAAGAATTTCTAAGCCTACAAGCCAAAGTCGATCAGATCTTAGCTGCGGTCAAGCCCACTCAACCCCAACCAGACGATACCCCCGGGCCGCAGTCACTGATCGAACGCATAGAGCGTTTGGAAACAAGGGAGCGCTTGGCTGCTGAGAGAATTTCTCTCAAAGTGGAAATGGGGATCCGGTCCCTTGACAACAACCGCAAAGCGGATCACAAGGATTTTATGGCTGCTGCGGAATGCCTCATCACTAAGGTGACCGCAATCAAAACGGATCTCCAAGCAGCCATTGCGGATCAAGCCACTCAGTCTCAGAAACTGATAGCTGAGACTCACACTGCGTATGAGTCCACTATCTCGGTTCTTCAAGCAACAATCAATAGACTGCAACGATCCCTGTCCACCAACTTCCATGGTCCCGAGATCCTCCAGCTTACCAAGGAAATACACAGGCTACTCTTCAGCTCCTCCATTCCCAATAATCAACAGTTGGACGAAGCCCTCAAAGCTCAATTTCAAGAGGTTTTTGCCAAGGTTGATGGCCTTAAAAAATGGCTTGAAGAAGCTCCTGCGTTGCATTCCTCAAGAGGGGGAAGTGAAGAAGAAGTCCATCACTCTGATCACTCCATCTCACAACATCAGAGCCCCCCCATCATCACAGAAAAAATTCCTACACCGCAACCTTCACCGCAACCATCTTATCATACTCCACCTCATAACACTCCACCGCAAGAGAAGGTCACTCCTGAAAAGCCAGAGACTCCCCCTCACTTCAAAAATCTTGCTGAGCACATGTCATCTCTAAGCTCAACTGATTCTCCTGCCACCACCCAAAGGAAACACGATTGGAAGGCAGCCAAACTTGCAGAGCTTATTTGGAGTGAATGTGGTTTTGATACCATCATGGACGAATCCTTGATAAACTCTTGGGTCAACCCTCACTGCAGACTGCTGGAAGAAGATTACAGACCCCACCTCACATATGCTGAACCCCCTACTGATGGCTACTGGGATGTCCCAATATCTCCAAATGCTAAATACTTCACAATATTTGAGCAATTCGACCGCAGCCTTCCTAACCACAAAAGACTGCCAATGGAATTTGAGAGACTTAATCGTTTTCATGCTAAGCATGCCTCTCCCATTGAGAATATATGGTCTAACGATAGACCATCCGCAGTCAAGAACTACAAGATCCGGAAGTTCATGAAGGCTGACTACATCCAGTATACCCTCACTAGAAGGGAGCATGATTATGTCCGCACCCAGGCAGACTTTCCTTGTATGAATCTGGAAGAAATCTTTCTTATTGCCAAGCTGTTCCAGAACAAGTCAGAAAAACACCCGAAAATGAAGATTGCGCTTGAAAGGGCTAATGCTTTTCTGAAGGATACGGTCTATGATTTTGCCAAAATCGACACAGACATCTACCCTATCATTGCCAAGAAATTTAATATGCCGCCACTGGACCCTGCACCAATTCCTACCGAAGGCTATCAAGAAAGATCCTTAGGTGCAACCAACTTTCCTGAACTTGGAGTCATTTTCAAAAGGAAGATCGATAATGTCACATACTTCATTCCTATGACTGCTATGCATCGCCTAACCAAGAAGCAACTTGACATCTGCCGAACCGCAGTTGAAAGATCGAAGCACACTACCGCAGAAGTCAAGTTCGAGATCTTAAGAAGAATCACCTGGCTGGAAAACATCAGGAAGTTTTGGTGGATCCTGATCAAGTTCCTCAAACATGATAGCTGAACCAAAGTTAAAGAGGTCACTTAGGGGGAAATTGTTGAATCATAAAAAGTGACCCTCTTGAACTTCAGCTACCGCAACCTCTTCAGCTACCGCAGCCATCCAGCACCCGCAGTCAACTTCTTCATCAGCAACCGTAATGGGAGTCTCTTCATACCGCAGTCACTTTTACTAGATTACTTTACTTGGCTTTTATTGTAACACTCTCTATTGTCTAGTATACCTTGCATGGCTACTATTAGAGAGGTAATCTAGTGTACATCGTGAGTCTCTATAAATAGAGCTCATTCTCTTTGTATTCAATATACTTACACGCATCTATCTATTCTGAATACACTTCTCTGAAATTATCTCTCTCTCTATCTACGCATCACTTCTTACTCTCAATTCTTACTAGAACATAACTGATTATAACCACTCTCCGGAGCAAGTCTTCTGTGACTTAATCACTAAGTTTGATCTACCTTATTAACTTGGTTTGAATGCATTCCTTGTTATGAATCAACTTATGTGTATACTTGATATAACAATTGTTGTCATTTCTATTTCTTTACTTTTCCGCAACTAACTCTCTAACTATCTAACTATAACTTATTAATATTATTGTTGAGCTTTTAGATCCTTCGAGATTAACTATTCCGCAATCCACTTGTTCTAACGTCTGTTCAAGTGTGTCTCCAAGTTTTTCTCTCAACACTCTGTCCGCTGAGCCTCCTTCGCTCAGGTTGTAGAAGCTTCGGTCCCCATTGTATGACATGGGTTGACCCTGTTCCTGACTCCATGTTTCCAAACTTTCCACCCATAGAGGCGTCGGGCCTTGAAAAGCCGGACGAGGGTTAGGATTTGGGTTTGGAGCTACCAGGGGTTGATCATTGACTTCTGGCTCGGAGTCATAATCCTCCGCGAAGTTCTATGCGAAAATAGGATAGACCTTCGAATAAGTGATCCTAACTCTGAGTCCACAACCAAACAAGGAACAGGAAATAAAGCAAAGATCACAGATTCTAAGTCTATGACACCTTAGTCACATATAACCTTAGCGTATCCACTCAGCAACTATTGACATACTAATAAAGACCTTTTTAGTTTGTACATAAGTAATTATAGTAACACAAAATACTCCTATAGTATTTTAAGTTTATGTTTCGTTCTAATGTTTTCATTGTAGTACTGTTGGTAAGTTTTTAGACTTGCTGCAACACCACAACTATTCCTAGGCACATGCAATCACTTCTCCGAAAGATATAGTTGATCAGGCTATATCACTCCCAAATCTGATTATATGTCCCCAAGCCTACTTGTGTTGTCCAACAATCGCAATACTTTTGTTATGTCCTAGTGACATTGATTTTAGTATGAATGCAGGTATGTATACTTCTGTTAAATATTTTATTATTTAAAAGTATAACTCTTGGTCAGAGTATTTTAATCCCGTTGTGTTTATACTTGTATATCTTTTATGGGTTGATATACTCAATTCACTATAAACAGAGCTCTGATACCAATCTGTCACACCCCAAAACCGGAACGACCGAAACGTTATGGGGTGGAGGACGTCATGTACAGTATCACAATAATGCATAATAGTAAACAAGCAACAACATCACCCATTGCATTAATAATATAATTTAATATAATTGTGTTCTATGTATAGTTTATAAGACACCAAAAATGAATAATCGAAATAAGGACGAGTCTTGAAAGCTCCGTCTTCTCAAAAACCTGGTCATCGGTACCTGTCTACTGGTGACCTGAGAATAAAAGTTAGTTTGAAAGCATAGATCAACATTAAAGCTGGTGAGTTCATAAGTATTTTAGTGTCATTGCTTGTATGAAAGTGTTCGTAAATGTTTGATGTAAATGTTTGTAAGTGTTTGTAGCAAATGTTTGTAAGTATTAGCAGTAAATGTTTATATCTCCTAGAAAATCCTATATTTTCTACTAAAAGTAGCCTTCTACCAAGGCCCGAATGTTCTGTATGTTGGTTGTTTGTAAAAGTGTGTAATTTTCCCAACGACAGACTATCATTAACAAAAATATAGTTTACCTTACCGTTTATGTGAGAAGATCACAAATTGAATGTAATGGGAAAATAATAATGATGTACTTGTAGTATTTGTATATAGCTACTACCTTGTACTAACTACCTTAAAAAAACTTGTTTTTAATTAAGGTAAAATGTGATATAGTTGTAACCATGCTTGATCGACTAGTTAAAACACGACGCTCGAAGACATCGAAATGGTATGACATTAGTCACCCGTAGACCTGCAGGTCCCACTATAGCTAGCAGCAAGGTGTAGGATAGTCAATCCCGTATAGATCTATACACCAATTCACGCTCTCCCTCCAGGAGACTCTAGTTACAAAATGTGACACAGCAGTAGATTGCCATGCCATGAAGTAGTGGCTCACATTAATGTTATAGTATTCTAGTGTTTGTATAGTATGTTCCAGTGTTTGTATAGTATGTTCTAGTGTATTGTATGTTCTCTTGTACAGTGTAGTGTATGTTATCTTTGTTTCTCATCATTGTATGTTCTTTCTATTTCTCATAATAGTAAGTTTGTATTGACTCATGGATGAACTGACTCTTGTATGTCTCATTGTACTAGAAATAGTGAGTAGTAAACCTCTAAACTATACCTATTATAGTTTACTAGTAATGTTGTTTGAACGACTGAGTATGTATGTACACCTTTGCTACCCAAAGGTGTTGAACTGATGTAGGAACTTTTATATATATACACATATACATAATATATAACTAAGATTCAAACGACACTCGGACAAACAACCGCATACCCTAAGTCCACAACCAAACAAGGAACAGGAAATAAAGTGAGTTATCAGTCCTAAGTCCTTTCAACCTTAGTTATATAACTATATACATATAGACATGATTTTGACAATATATAAGTTTAAGAGAGTTTAATAGAAAGTTTAACATATAAAAGAGTTTTAACCATTTGAATGGTAACAGATGACTTGATGTCAGTTTATAAAATGTTTTGAAGAGTTTGTTTGATGAAATAGTTTGAAGTATAAGAAAATCCACTTGTTTTGTTACTTATTAATCACATGCGATTGATATAATAACTATAATAGTTCTACTTGTGTTCCCCCCCCCCCCCCATAAAAGCATTTAAGATCATTTAAACGATTAGTTAAGGGGTATGAACTCACCTGTAGTGAGTGATACGAATGAAAGATCGATTTAGGATGCTAAGTGTCAAGTGAAGCCTCGAGCACAAACGGATCCTATTAAGCATATAATGACACATATATGAATATAATTAGTGTATATAACAACTAATCATGCTAGAGAACCACCTTAGGGACTAGGAAACACTTGGATTGAAGTGTTACAATCACATAGGATTGTTCTAAGGGGGTTTACGGCCACACAAGGTTGTTCACGGCCTTGGTGTTTACGGCCAAGGTGTTTACGGCCAATGAAGATCTTGAGGAGGGTTTACGGCCAAAGGAGATGCTCATGGCCGTAAACTCTTATTGTTCTTGGGAAATGGTTGTTTTCAAGGGTGTATGCTAAGAGCTTCTAAAGGAAAACTAGTATATGGAAAGATACTTATATTTTGAAGCTTGAAGGGGGTGTTCACGGTCCAAGAACTAGTAGGAGTTCTTGGTGTTCTTGGTGTAAGTGATGAAGATTTGAAGATCTACCCAAAAGAGATGAAATCATGGATGAAATCATAGGGTTTCACTAGATTAAGCAAGGTACCAACTAACAATTGGAAGAAACACTTACATATTTGAAGATCAATATGAAAACCCTTGATGATAGTTGAGAGAGAATCGAGTTTCTTGAGTTAGAAGTGTGAGAAATGGTGAAAAATGAAGGAATATCATGTATACGGGAGGAGTTTACGGCCAGCCAAGAGTTTACGGCCGTAATCTCTAGTTTACGGCCGTAAACTCCAGGACTTGGAGTTTTCCGGCTCGAATGCTGCACCATGAACTCTAGCAGATACTTCCTAACACCAAATCCTTGAATGTAATAGGCTTAGAACACTCAGACAGACCCTTAACAATGCTAAAAGATAGCAGAAACAAGTCTGACTGTGGTTGAATTGGATGACTGTACAAGATAGAAATTTCGGGTTGTCACATTATCCCCCCGTTAGAGAGAATTTTGTCCCGAAATTAGAGTTTAAGCAATTAAGCAATTACAAATAACTAAGCGAAAAGATGAGGATATTTCCGTTTCATCTGATCCTCGTGCTCCCAAGTGAATTCAGGTCCTCACTTGGCATTCCAACGAACCTTCACTATCGGGATACGGCTTTGCTTCGTTTGCTTGACCTCTCGGTCCATGATCTCTATAGGTTCTTCCACGAAGTTGAGGCTCTCGTTGATCTCGATCTCGTCGAGTGGGATTACAAGAGTCTCGTCGGACAGACACTTTTTCAAGTTCGAGACGTGGAAAGTAGAATGTACGTTACTAAGTTCGCGAGGTAGTTGGAGTTTCTAAGCTACAGGGCCGATTCTAGCGATAATCTCGAAAGGCCCTACGTATCTTGGATTTAGCTTTCCACGCTTTCCAAATCGTATTAAGCCTTTTTAGGGTGAGACCTTCAAAAGAACACGGTCGCCCACCTGGAATTCCAAAGGTTTCCTTCGCTTGTCTGCGTAGCTTTTATGTCGGTCTCTAGAGGCTTTCAATCGTTCACGAATTTGAACAATCTTCTCTGTCATTTCCCGAATGATTTCCGGACCTGTGAGAGTGCTGTCAGGAACCCATCCTTTAGCCAACTGAGTGTCGCCTACCTCAGCCCAGCACAGAGGGGATCTGCCCTTACGGCCATAGAGGGCTTCAAATGGAGCAGTCTTTATGCTTGTGTGATAACTATTGTTGTAGGAGAACTCGACAAGGGGTAGACGAGTATCCCATGCCTTCCCAAAGTCAATCACACAGTCTCGCAACATATCTTCCAAAGTTTGGATAGTCCTCTCACTTTGTCCGTCGGTTTGCGGATGGTAGGCTGTACTCATGTCCAGCCTAGTCCCAAGGGAACTTTGTAGCGACTGCCAGAATCTCGAAGTGAATCTACTATCTCTATCAGAGATAATGGATATAGGCACACCATGCAGTCGTATGATCTCCCTAATGTATGTTCTAGTGAGTTTCTCCATCTTGTCAGTTTCTTTGATAGGCAGGAAGTGTGCGGACTTTATTAACCTGTCTACGATCACCCATATGGTATCGAGACCACCCGTTGTCTTGGGCAACTTGGTTATGAAGTCCACTGTGATCTGCTCCCACTTCCATTCAGGTATCTCCGGTTGCTGAAGTAAACCTGATGGTTTCTGGTATTCGACCTTAACCTTGGCGCAAGTAAGGCACTTGCTCACGAAGGTAGCAATTTATGCTTTCATGTTAGGCCACCAGTATAACTTTTTAAGATCCAGATACATCTTATCCGAACATGGGTGGATGGAATATCGAGTGTGGTGCGTTTCGGTCATGACCAAGTCTCTGAATCCACCGTGCTTCGGTGTCCAGATTCGATCCATGAGATATAAAGCTCCGCCACCCTTGACCATCAAGTTCTTATCCATCCCTCTTAGGGATTCACCTGCCACATTTTCAGGTTTCAAGGCTTCTAACTGAGCCTCCTTAATTTGTGCGGACAGATGTGAATGGATAGTTATAGTCAATGATTTGACTCTACGACCAGAGTATTCTTTCCGACTTAGGGCGTCAGCTATTACGTTGGATATGCCAGGATGATAATGAATTTCGCATTCATAGTCACTAAGTAGTTCAACCCACCGTCGCTGTCTCATATTGAGCTCATTCTGGTCGAATATATGTTGTAGGCTCTTGTGGTCTGTAAAGATAGTGCTTTTTGTACCGTACACGTAGTGTCTCCAGATCTTCAGAGCAAACACCACTGCTCCTAACTCAATATTATGTGTGGTATAGTTGACCTCGTGTGTCTTTAGCTGTCTTGAGGCATAGGCGATGACCTTACCTCGTTGCATCAGAACACAGCCAAGCCCTTCGTTGGAGGCATCGCAAAAAAACCACGAAGTCTTCTATCCCTTCTGGGAGGGATAGTGTCGGTGTGGTGCATACGGCTCGTTTTAGCGTTTGAAATGCTTTCTCTTGTTTCTCTTCCCAGTCAAAGGCCACGCCCTTCTGGGTCAATGTTGTAAGCGGTTTCTCAATCCGAGAGAAGTTCTGAATGAACCTGCGATAGTAGCCAGCGAGGCCTAGAAATTGACGAATTTCTGTAGGCGTCTTCGGAGCTGACCAGTTCTCAATGGCCTTTATTTTGGAAGGGTCCACGTGAATTCCCTCTTCACTAACAATGTGACCCAAGAACTCGACTCTTCGAATCCAAAATTCGCATTTAGAGAACTTCGCGTAAAGCTTCTCTGATCGCAGTGTTTCTAAGACCTGACGTAGATGTTGACTATGGTCCTCGTTACTACGAGAGTAGATAAGTATGTCATCGATAAATACAATGACGAACTGATCCAAGTAAGGACGGAACATCCTATTCATTCAGTCCATGAATACTGCGGGCACATTGGTCAATCCGAACGGCATCACTACAAACTCGTAGTGTCCATACGAGTTCGGAAGGCTGTCTTCGGAACATCCTCCCCTAAAACTCATAACTGGTGATATACGGATCTCAGATCTATCTTTGAAAAGTAATTCGCCCCTTGCAGTTGGTCGAACAAATCATCTATGCGAGGCAAAGGGTAACGATTCTTGACGGTCAGTTTGTTCAGTTCTCTGTAGTCGATGCACATACGGAACGATCCGTCTTTCTTCTTGACGAACAAGACTGGTGCTCCCCAGGGTGAGAAGCTTGGTCTAATAAAGCCCTTGCTGAGCAGTTCGTTAAGTTGGCCGGATAGTTCCTGCATCTCAGCTGATGCTAGACGATAGGGCGATTTGGCTACTGGGGTAGCTCCTGGAACTAAGTCGATTCTGAACTCGACTTGACGCTGTGGTGGTAATCCTGGTAGTTCTTCTGGAAAGATGTCGGGAAAATCGCGTACCAATGGGATGTTCTTTATGTCCTTTGTCTCTTGACTCACATCGACAACATGAGCAAGGAATGCAAAACATTCCTTTCGTAAGTACTTCCGGGCTTGAATACTCGAGATGATGCGAAGGTTCGTGTCGGGTTTGTCGTCGTAGATAATTATAGTTTCGCTAGACGGTAGATTAAGCCGAACGGCCTTCTCGTAACACATGATGTCGGCACGATGTAGACTCAACCAATCCATGCCGATAATGACGTCGAAACTTTTAATGGAGACTGGCATGAGGTCGATTGGAAATGAATGACTATCTAGAGTTAGAGTACATCCTATGTATATACTGCTAGTGCTCTCTGTCTTTCCGTTAGCCATTTCTACAGTGAATGGTTCTTTAAGTGCACGTGGTTGTTATTTAAGTAAGCGAGCAAATTTCTGATTTACAAAGCTCCTCTCAGGTCCACTATCAAATAGTATGCACTCATATGAGTTATCGAGGAGAAACGTACAAGTGACCACTGTAGGGCCGACAACTGCTTTCTCATGGCCTATAGCCAAAACTCTTGCCACTCCACCGACTTTCCCTGCCTTCGGGCAATTCCTCTTGTAGTGGCCCACCTCGCCACATCCGTAGCAAGCCTGGCCCACACCAACGCCGGGGACTTGGTTGATTGGCCTTGTCGGAGATTTGCAGAAACGGGCAGTGTGCCCTTTCTTGTTGCAGTTAGCGCACTGCATTTCCCGGCATGGTCTAGTGTGGTGGAAGCTGCATTTGTTGCACTTAGGCAGGCTTCCCGCATACTACTTCATCGGCGCAGTAGCGATAGGGGTTATCGCAACATGAACGGCTACGACCTGCTGCTTTTTGGTAGCGTTCTGCGCAGCGTTCTTCTTCTTGTTTTCCCAGAACTTCCGCTTGTTGTCAACGGCCTTGGATGGTTCCGAGATGGCTAGGGTTGTTGTTGTTGACGGGGTGCGTACTCCATGGTCAATGAGCCGCTGTGCCAGACGTTTGGCACTGTCGAAGGTAGTGGGGTTTGAAGCTAAGACATTCCCCTGAAATGGAGGTACCAGCCCCCAGATGTACCTCTCTATCTTCTTTCCCCCTCAATAGGGACCATTCCCGGACATAGTGCCACCAGATCGCTGAATCTGGCAGTATAGGCAACTATGTTGGAGCCCTTCATGGTTAGGCTCCACAATTCTTGTTCAAGTTTCTAAACTTCGCCCCTGGGGCAGTATTCCTCGATCATGAGCTCTTTAAGAGCTTCCCAGCCCAGGGCATTTGCCATTATCAGAGTTAGTGACTTGACATGGCTATTCCACCACGTCAGGGATCAGTCCGCGAAGGTGCAAGCTGCGAACTTAACTTTGCTTCCTTCCGGATAGGAACAGATCTCGAAGATCGATTCCGTCTTCTCGAACCATTACGAGAGGGCAATGATTCCGCCAGTCCCATTGAAGGACCTGTGCTTGCAGTTGGTGAAGTCCTTGTACGAGCACTCCCTAGAGCGCACTGGAGCATCACCATAAGTGGAATGCACATTAGTTCCACTCCCGCTAGTACCGGTAGTGGTGAATTATGCTAAGGCTGCCGTAACAGCCGCATTTACCGCAGCTTGGATTGTTGCCGGATTGTATTGTGGAGGAGGTGGTGGTTGCGTTTGGAGTTATCGGGGTAGTGCGGCTCGCTGATCGACGGGGAGGCAACTTGTAGATATAAGTTTAAAAGAATGAAGATTTTGATAAGCATTTGATAGGGAGAATGATGAGAGTGACTCATAGACTAACTCTCCATAGCCCAACAACACAAGTGAAAGTATGAATGAATAGAGATCTAGTACTAGAAGGATGAAAGCATTTGGATAATAATTTCCTTGAGATTAGATACCTGTCAATAATATTGGTATTAAAGATGTAACAAGTTCGGGGAAAAATGACCTATGAGTAGGTCTTACATCAAACCAGGATAGGAAAATTTTGACAGCATAAAGACCTAATAGACTGAAAGTTCAAGGTCTTAAGACACTGTGGAAATTACAGGGAAAAGTGCTACTTAGAGCATAGATAAGAAGGCTATTCCTTTAACCAAAAGAAAGGATGAGTAGAGCATCTCCTACTGGCTACAGGAACCCCTTGGGCGAACCCTTAAGTCGGCCAGCTGACGCTCCATATCAAGAAGGCGTCGCTCAGACACTCGCTGGCGTACGCGGTGCTCTATGACTTCAGCCCGAGTCACAGCTAGTTCTTGTAGTAGAGACTCATTGTCTCTTTCAGCTCTCTCACGAGCATCTTCCAGACGACGAATGCAGACAGTATTAACCCCCGAATTGGCATCAACTTCTGCGATTCGGTTGAGGGCTGTCCTACCCTGTATTTCATTACGAGCAACCCGACGGACCATAATAGGCAGGACTCTGTCCACTGAACCTCCTTCGCTCAGGTTGTAGAAGCTTCTGTCCCCATTGTATGGCATGGGTTGACCCTATTCCTGACTCCATGTTTCCAAACTTTCCACCCACAGAGGCGGCGGGCCTTGAAAAGCCATCGTCGAACCATCCACCGTTACCTTGGTTGGGAAAGTACGGGTCTCCGGGGATATGGAATTCAGCCATGTTATCTACGCGAGAATAGGGGTAAAAGAAATAGTTAATAGACGTACTAATTTAAGATAATTATAAGATGATCCTTACCAGTTGCTTCAACACTTGCGTAGTGCATACAAGTAATATGTAACCAAAATAGGATAGACCTTCGAATAAGTGATCCTAACTCTGAGTCCACAACCAAACAAGGAACAGGAAGTAAACCAAAGATCACAGATTCTAAGTCTATGACACCTTAGTAACATATAACCTTAGCGTATCCACTCAGCAACTATTGACATACTAATAAAGACCTTTTTAGTTTGCACATAAGTAATTATAGTAACACAAAATACTCCTATAGTATTTTAAGTTTATGTTTCGTTCTAATGTTTTCATTGTAGTAGTGTTGGTAAGTTTTTAGACTTGCTGCAACACCACAACTATTCCTAGGCACATGCAATCACTTCTCGGAAAGATATAGTTGATCAGGCTATATCACTCCCAGATCTGATTATATGTCCCCAAGCCTACTTGTGCTGTCCAACAATCGCAATACTTTTGTTCTGTCCTAGTGACACTGATTTTAGTATGAATGCAGGTATGTATACTTCGGTTAAATATTTTATTATTTAATAGTATAACTCTTGGTCAGAGTATTTTAATCCCGTGGTGTTTATAGTTGTATATCTTTTATGGGTTGATATACTCAATTCACTATAAACAGAGCTCTGATACCAATCTGTCACACCCCAAAACCGGAACGGCCGAAACGTTCTGGGGCGGAGGACGTCATGTACAGTATCACAACAATGCATAATAGTAAACAAGCAACAACATCACCCATTGCATTAATAATATAATTTAATATAAGTGTGTTCTATGTATAGTTTATAAGACACCAAAAATGAATAATCAAAATAAGGACGAGTCTTGAAAGCTCCGTCTTCTCAAAAACCTGGTCATCGGTACCTGTCTACTGGTGACCTGAGAATACAAGTTAGTTTGAAAGCATAGATCAGCATTAAAGCTGGTGAGTTCATAAGTATTTTAGTGTCATTGCTTGTATGAAAGTGTTCATAAATGTTTGATGTAAATGTTTGTAAGTGTTTGTAGCAAATGTTTGTAAGTATTAGCAGTAAATGTTTGTAAGTGTTTGTATCTCCTAGAAAATCCTATATTTTCTACTAAAAGTAGCCTTCTCCCAAGGCCCGAATGTTCTGTATGTTGTTTGTTTGTAAAAGTGTGTAATTTTCCCAAGGACAGAATATCATTAACAAAAATATAGTTTACCTTACCGTTTATGTGAGAAGATCACAAATTGAATGTAATGGGAAAATAATAATGATGTACTTGTAGTATTTGTATATAGCTACTACCTTGTACTAACTACCTTAAAACAATTGTTTTTAATTAAGGTAAAATGTGATATAGTTGTAACCATGCTTGATCGACTAGTTAAAACACGACGCTCGAAGACATCGAAATGGTATGACATTAGTCACCCGTAGACCTGCAGGTCCCACTATAGCTAGCAGCAAGGTGTAGGATAGTCAATCCCGTATAGATCTATACACCAATTCACGCTCTCCCTCCAGGAGACTCTAGTTACAAAACGTGACACAACAGTAGATTGCCATGCCATGAAGTAGTGGCTCACATTAATGTTATAGTATTCTAGTGTTTGTATAGTATGTTCTAGTGTTTGTATAGTATGTGCTAGTGTATTGTATGTTCTCTTGTATATTGTAGTGTATGTTCTCTTTGTTTCTCATCATAGTATGTTATTTCTGTTTCTCATAATAGTAAGTTTGTATTGACTCACGAATGAACTGACTCTTGTATGTTTCATTGTACTAGAAATAGTAAGTAGTAAACCTCTAAACTATACCTATTATAGTTTACTAGTAATGTTGTTTGAACGACTGAGTATGTATGTACACCTTTGCTACCCAAAGGTGCTGAATTGATGTAGGAACTTTTATATCTATACACATATACATAATATATAACTAAGATTCAAACGACACTCGGACAAACAACCGGATACCCTAAGTCCATAACCAAACAAGGAACAGGAAATAAAGTAAGTTATCAGTCCTAAGTCCTTTCAACCCTACTTATATAAATATATACATATAGACATGATTTTGACAATATATAAGTTTAAGAGAGTTTAATAGAAAGTTTAACATATAAAAGAGTTTTAACCATTTGAATGGTAACAGATGACTTGATGTCAGTTTATAAAATGTTTTGAAGAGTTTGTTTGATGAAACAGTTTGAAGTATAAGAAAATCCACTTGTTTTGTTAGTTATTAATCACATGCGATTGATATAATAACTATAATAGTTCTACTTGTGTTCCCCCCCCCCATAAAAGCATTTAAGATCATTTAAAAGATTAGTTAAGGGGTATGAACTCACCTGTAGTGAGTGATACGAATGAAAGATCGATTTAGGATGCTAAGTGTCAAGTGAAGCCTCGAGCACAACGGATCCTATTAAGCATATAATGACACATATATGAATATAATTAGTGTATATAACAACTAATCATGCTAGAGAACCACCTTAGGGACTAGGAAACACTTGGATTGAAGTGTTACAATCATATAGGATTGTTCTAAGGGGGTTTACGGCCACACAAGGGTGTTCACGGCCTTGGTGTTTACAGCCAAGGTGTTTACGGCCAATGAAGATCTTGAGGAGGGTTTACGGCCAAGGGAGATGCTCATGGCCGTAAACTCTTATTGTTCTTGGGAAATGGTTGTTTTCAAGGGTGTATGCTAAGAGCTTCTAAAGGAAAACTAGTATATGGAAAGATACTTATATTTTGAAGCTTGAAGGGGGTGTTCACGGTCCAAGAACTAGTAGGAGTTCTTGGTGTTCTTGGTGTAAGTGATGAAGATTTAAAGATCTACCCAAAAGAGATGAAATCATAGGGTTTCACTAGATTAAGCAAGGTACCAACTAACAATTGGAAGAAACACTTACATATTTGAAGATCAAGATGAAAACCCTTGATGATAGTTGAGAGAGAATCGAGTTTCTTGAGTTGGAAGTGTGAGAAATGGTGAAAAATGAAGGAATATCATGTATATGGGAGGAGTTTACGGCCAGCCAAAAGTTTACGGCCGTAATCTCTATTTTATGGCCGTAAACTCCAAGACTTGGAGTTTTCCGGCTCGAATGCTGCACCATGAACTCTAGCAGATACTTCCTAACACCAAATCCTTGAATGTACTAGGCTTAGAACACTCAAACAGACCCTTAACAATGCTAAAAGACAGCAGAAACAAGTCTGACTGTGATTGAATGGGATGACTATACAAGATAGAAATTTCGCGCATCGACTAATCCCCTGCTGCAAATATGAGTCTCACTGTTAGCGAACCTCAATGGCCATATAGGCTGAGTAGTGTTAGGATTTGAACATAGATCAATATATTTCATCACCATAATATAATATTTACAATGTTTCTATTTTTGTTTTGTAACAATAACTTAATATTTTCTTTCGTATTTTATGTATATAAATAATGAACCCATATATTTGTATTTATATGCTCATATTAAAATACTTTTGTGTTTAAAAATAGACTAATTAAATGAGAAGATTTTATAACATATTTTAGATAGATGAGTATAAATTAGTTTAATTTATAACACTACTAGAAAAACAGCCTTTTACGACACGCAATGTGTGTCGTAAAACGCTCAGACGACGCGCAAATGCGTGTCAAGGAAGGCCCTGTCATAACGAGAGATGACACGCTTTTGCGCGTCGTCTATTTACGACGCGCATTTATGACGCGCATTTATGACACGCATTTACGACGCGCAGCTATGAAACGCAATGCATATCAAGGAAGGCCCTGTCATAAAGGAAGACGACACGCATTTGCGTGTCGTAACCTTACGACGCGCGTGTTTATGACACGCAATGCGTATCAAGGAAGCCCTGTCATAAATGAAGATGACACGCATTTGCGTGTCATAAACTTCAGTAACCATTTACGATATGCATTTACGACACGTCTTTACGATACTCATTTACGCATAATACAAAAATATGTAAACAAATATATACCAAAACAATCAATTTCATCCAATAACATCATGTCAAAAAATTGTAATCCATTGATATTAAGGGGATCTAATTGTACATTGTTATTAAGAGGTTTTTCCTAACTATATAACCTAATACTACATTGCTATTAAGGGACACCTTCTGCAATGTAATGCTATACAAACTAGAAAGATATACACAAAGATGATAACCATCAAATTCCAACTAAGTAGAGTTGCATCTTGCCTTTCATAATTCTTTAAGACTAATATTGAACCCCTGCTCCGATAATTCTTGTGACCTGATCAAATAAAAGTCAAAAAATTAATATGCTAATATAATTATTAGAAGAATCAAACATGGAATGTTAGTTGTAAAAGACAAAATTACCCTTTTCTCCATTCAAAGAATGTGGGATTTGGAATAAATACACTACAATATGAATTACCTGATATCAACAATGACAAGAATACCCCCATACAAATGGTAAATATTACCTGTAAAGCTATCAATAATGACAATCACAATGACAATCATTGATCCTATGAACTAGAGAGTATATCATCACAATTCCATCTAACACCACCCATGAGAACCCGTAAAGCTACTCAACCAACATATCATGTCATGTAATGTATTTTTTGTCAGTATATTTTCACATAGAAAAAAAAGTGAAATAAATAAAAATAACAACCTTCTCATTTACTGAAATTGGATACTGTACACATCTATGGGACCCATTTTCAGAATTACCATCCCCATTTACCTGAAATCATTCATGCCATTTTAACTCAAATAATTTATTTTTAGTAAAAAAATTAATATTTATAATTATAGTGTTTTGATTATATAATATATACCCATCTGTCACTGGCTTCTCTTCTTTGTTTTTGCATTGCAGCATTGTGAAAGAGCCTTCGATCATCCTCACGTTTAACAGCTACAACTGCAGCTCTAAAAGCTTTTCATAAAAACAAATAAAAAAAATCAATTAATATAACATAAATGGAGTTATGATTATAGTAAGAAATAAAAACAAAAAAAGTATGTTACCATGATTAGGAAATAGAGGTGCAGTGCCAATTTCAGCATCAGAGAGACTACATCTTCCCTGTGATGTAAACAAAAAGGAAAAACTTGTTTTTTTATATCAATTATATATATATATATATATATATATATATATATATATATATATATATATATATATATATATATATATCTTTGTGTGATATATGTTGAGAAACTGAATGTCAATGGGAAGGGGTTTCTCATCATGTTCCATGAATTCCGCCTGTAACTGTGCCAGCCTGACACATGTTCTTAGAGCTGGAGAAGGTGATTCCTTAAGTAATTCAATGCTGAAATGTCTCATCCACTCTGCCCAATCTTCTTTAGTGCTATGTTGAGAAGTTTCTCCAGCAGCACGCAATCTAGCATCGTTAATCTGTTGGAAAAAGTAAAACCATGATTAAGTTATAAAATTTCGTGTTTAAATAATATATAGGTTTTAATACCGGATGAACTTTGGGTTGTTTATGAACATCTTCATAAGGATCATACTCCATATCACTCAAAGGATCACTAATAACCTCCACAGGAGGCTGTCGGATTGACTTTTGTGCTGCTACACTGGCAACAGTTAAAGGTCTATGCCTTTGTAATCGCCCCTCAATCTCATCAAATTCCTTGTGCTGAAAGTGAAATTTATGTAAAACATGTATATATTTCTAGAATGCAACACGTGATTTTTTGTAAGAAATTAAGTAATGATTACAAAATACAAACCCGCAAGCGATGCTTTATGAGAAGTTTGTGAATTGATGGGATGAAAATGGTAAAGTCCTCCCCAAGTGCATGTGCCAAACAACAGAGTGCATCAACAGCATCCTTTCTTAGCTCATCGTTTTTTCTACATGCATGAAAAATGTTTTAAAAGAAAATAAAATTTAAAGTGAAGAGGAATTCATGTTGGGAGAGTAACAAACTAACAATAACATTATTAACATACCCATCCAATACAAGCTTCAGGTGATGCACGAGTGTTGAAATGTGTCCTGTAACCTAATGAAAAGAAATTGATGGCATTTAGTCAAATAATTTATGATAAATATATTTATTACAAACCCAAAAAAATAATAATAATAATAATTCATTAACCTGAACACGAGGGATTAATCTTATCAAGGTTTTTATAGCAGCTCGCCTTATGTCAACAGAAGCATCCACTTTAAATAAACGTATGAGGGCAGGAAGAAGTAGATGAATATGTTCATCCAATGTTCCTGTAGACCAAAATTTTATAATAATTAACAAATTAGTGACATGTTAGGACTTAGGAGACTAATTATTTTAATTTCCACAATCACAATCACACTCACCACCAAAAACTTCCAAGGTGCGAAGAATATCACGGACATAAGTGTAATCATTACACCTTTCAGCATCACTCAGAACTTGAATACAACATGGAAGAATTATAGGAAGATATCTCCTGAATTCATCATTCAGGGCCAGACAAAGTTGTTCAACTAGGTGCAGGATCTGATCAGAAAGTCAAATTACATTATTGCCCTTTGACACCTATGCATTGTACAAAAGACAGATAGTAAAAGCACACTTTACCGGGGGTCCATGAACAGGACGATTGGCTACTGGGAGACTGAATGATGACCATAATTCTGATATTAAAGAAAGCAGCTCGGGTAGATACCTGCGAATGTGCTGAAATAGCAACCAAGAATGGTTAATGATGACTTGGCGTTTAAGGAAATAGTTTTTGTAATTGTACAAAGTCAAATACAATCCTACCTGGCGCACAATTGAAACAGGAGTTCCAAGCTTCCAAGTTATGAACTCCTTGAGAGTATCTTCACACATACGAATAGTGTGAAAGAAGTCTGGTAAAACCTTTGGCAAGTAAGGCACACAGCCAAGACCCATTGACTAAAAAAAGATATTAGAAAAATCAATGAAGAGGAAAAAAGAATCTACAATCTACAATTATATAATAAATATGTATATTATGTGTTCTTCAAGTCAACGAACCTTGAAAATAAACATGAGAGAGCCAACGACTTTTTGATGATAACTAGAAAGAGAAGGGTCTCTAAGTATCCGAATTAAAGAATTGATAGCAACCTGCAAAAGTAATAAATGCAAATTAGACTAAAGGATTAAAGGTACGGCTTCTTTTTTATTTTTACTTTTTGGTAAAAAAACTTTACAGTGGAGAAATAATCTTCTGATGTTGCAAATGATGGCCAAAGATCCATTGGCAACTCATCACTAGACTGGATATGTGGGCCCGCATCATTGGTTGTACGGGTCCCATCACCAAGAGGTCCTTGCAAGCTTTGTTGATTACGCTTATGAACATAAGGATCCAAAGCACCCATTATTCCAAGAACCTGATCATTCATTGTTAACAGAGATTTTTTTCAGCATGAATCTATGTACATAACATCATAGAAACTAGAAAAGGGTCAAAAACATACCTTAAGAACTTCATGCCTTGTAGACCATGCCAGCTCACCATTCAACAATTTTAAAAGTAAGCCCAGGAACTGTGGGTACTCATTATATATATGGAGCTATCACATAACTACAAACAAAAACCAACCATTTTTTGTAAAAAGGGTAAACTACATTGCAGTGTCACTTGTAATATTGGTAAAGATGAATATATACCCTGTGCTCTGTACAACCTGACCAAGAGTTGCAACAGCAACCTCACGTTTAGTAGCAGCAGCTCCATCCAATAAAGCTTCAACAACTCTTGGCATAAGTTCAGGGATATATTCTCTCATAGCAAAACCACCCTACACATATACAAGTAAGACTCAGCAAATCAAACATTTTACACTTAAGAGAACAAAAAAAAAATAATGTAACAATCTCCTACCACTCTAGCAAGATCTCCCACAGTTACAAGAACACCACTGATGATGTCATTGTTTGCATTCACTCCTGCTGTTCCTTCACATAGTTTAGCCAAAAGCGCCTGAAATATGCCATATCAGCTTATAGAATAACTATATATATATATATATATATATATATATATATATATATATATATATATATATATATATATATATATATATATATATATCCTAATTCTAATAAATAAGTACAACTCTGCCACGTGTCACTCTCTAAGGACCCCCAAAATCGAGTTTTCCCGCTCATTTATTCATCTATATATTTACGTAAATGCCATTCAATCCAAATTAAATCAAAGTTCAAACTGATGCAAAAAATCCGAAAATTTGAGCAGTCAACTGCATTCAAAATATTCAACCATTCAACCATTATTTTTAAATGAATAAAAATTATGGAAATAATTTGAAAAAATATGTTAATCAAAAATCAGATTCGAAATTCACGATTAAATTTGAAAGTTTGTTTATTTTGATTGCAAATTAAATATATTGCAATCATTAAATCCCTAAAAATCTGAAGTATTCTTCTCAGCAAACGTAAATACCATTTATACAGTTATTTTGTTTTTACCATTCTGCTCCATAACAATTCTGCTTCATAGAAACCACAGCAAACGTATTCTTCTTCATTCTTCTTGATTCTGCAACGCTTCAATAATTAAGTATCAGGTTAGTGTATTCAAATATCAAAATTACAAATATTTCTATTCCCTTCATGGTCTTATTTATCGGTATCTATCACGTTCTCATTGTATGATTGCTATTCTTCTTCTTCTTTTTTGTAATTCTTCTTAATCGTCTACTTCTTCTACCTTTTCAGTTTAAAAGACGAAAAACTAATGAACATGACAAGTTCATTTTCTTTAAAAAAATAAAAAATAGTTTTTTTCAGATCTGAAACTTTACTATTACATTATTTTTTTTTTGTTTTGGTGTTACATTTACTTTGATTTGCTGTTACATTAAATCTAATTTATGATGTCAATTATTTTTACTTTGTCTATTTACGTATTAATGTAGATGTATACGAAAAAACTAATGAACATGAGAACTATTTTTTCTTTAACATGATTGTTGTGATCCAGCTTCAAGTTCATTACTACAAATTAGTGAATTAACTCATAATTCTGACATGATATGCCAAACCATTGGAGTTGACCTACAAAGTTATTAAAATTCTAAATGGTCAGTCTTGCACAGTAACTTTTGTTTTGATGGTATGAAATTTTAAAATTTGTTTGTATTTATCTAAATACAATCTCAATAAAATGATTAATAATAGCATACAAGTTACCCTACGTATAAACAAGGGTCTGTAAGAAATCTACTCATTTGGTTTACACATTAAAAAATATATATTACTTACTTTAAGAAAAAATTATTAGGTGCTGATTTATAATTTTTCTGTTTTAATTGTTAGTTAGGATGTTCTTTACGTTAGTTGCTGATTTATAAATTATTAGGTGCTGATTTATAAATTATTAGGTGCTGATTTATAATTTTTCTGTTTTAATTGTTAGTTAGGTTGCTAATTTTCCTTACAATTCTATATGGTTTAAATTTTCTTGCAGAAAATGAATATAGGAAATAAGGTTTACCTAAATAACATTGACCAGATAGATGAAAAATCACATATCAAGGTTCGGGTGCTTAAAATTTAGAACTTTGTCAGAAATAATAAAGTTTGTTCAATTGAAATGATCCTGATGGACGAGGAGGTTTGTTGTGTTTCATATATTTTTTATTCATCATTCAATATTAGACATGTTTCATGAAAATAATAATTTTTAGTTTTTTTTAAACAGGGTACACAATACCATGCTCGTGTCTTCAATCAGAATTTCTCCAGATTTCGTCATCTTTTAAAGGAAGATGAAAGTTATATAGTTATAAAACCCAATATGGCTGCTGTTATTAATGGTTTTAGTTATACAGGTCATAAACAGACCTTAACTTTGGATTGGAAAAGCATCCTAAAAAAATGTGATGATTTCTCGGGTCCGGTCAATGGATTTATGTTTGTTGACTTTAATTCTATCATAGAACAAACATGCCCAAGAGACACATTCTTTGGTTAGTTATAAAATATTAATAAAATCATTTTTTATCATTTGTTTTCTTGGTTATAAATTTTATTATTTAAATATTATGATTTTAATTCAACAGTTTATGTTGTGTTATCTGTTGTGTAGATGTTATTGGACATATCGTGTCATTTAGGCCTCTTGAAACTTCAAATCCAGTACCATCCAAGCATTATATAAAACTCACTCTTAGCAACCTAGAGTGAGATTATATTTTATTATTTATTTATTATTTATTATCTTTAATTAATCACAAATTAATATTAATATACGATTTTTTGGTTTATTTAGTTCTGTACATCTGAAGGTTACTATTTTTGGAAGTCAAGCATATCAAATTTCAGAATACCTAAAAAATAACCCGACGGTTAATTGTGTTGTTATCGTGATGCAGTTTTTGAAGCTAAACATTTGGAATGGTTTGTATTCACTCTTTATATATAGATGTTTATAATTACTGTTTTTATATAATTTTTATTAATTGGATATACATTTTTTACAGGTATTGGTGAAGCTAAAAGTCATTTTGAAGTAACGAAATTGTTCATAAATTCTGACATTTATGAAATTAATGAGTTTAAAAATAAGTTAGTTTCCAATTGTTTTTTATTTTTTTATAATGTATTTTAACTTAAAAAAACACAAATCCTAATATTCTTGATTTTAAATTAAACATCACAGGTTGAAATGTCATGACAATTTCGGTATAACTGAAAAAAGCATAACTACACTTCAAAGCTACTCTTCTTCATATACAGATGACTTTAAGGGCAATTTTCCATTAAAAACAGTTTGTGAGATCACCGAACCAATTAAGGTATATTGCATTATTTGATATGTTTTACATTTTATTTTTGCATAATTTATTTTAATAAGTTTTACATTTAATATGATACAGGAAATGAAGTTTTTATTAGTTGCTTCCATTGTTAATATAAGGCAGAATCTACCATGGTATTATGAAGCATGCAAAAAATGTGGAAAAAAAATAATCCCTGTTCCCAAAGCCAATCATTCGTATACCAACCCTGAGGGAATTTCAGAAACTATGGTTGTCGAGTGTACAAATGCACAATGCAAAAAATCTGAATTTCAGACAGTTATAAAGTAAACACATATTTATTTCTATTAATTTTGTCAATCTGTAAAACAACACTAACAATGACATAATTTTTTTGTTTTAGGTATATAATTCCAATCAACGTACAAGATTGTACTGGAACCATTGGATTGACTCTTTTTGATAGGGAAGCAAAGAGGCTGTTAAATATAAGTGCATACGAGTTGAAAAAGATACATGATGCGATATATTATTCATACCTTAAAATCAGAAAACATTTACTTTTTTTTTTTGAATTTATTAAAATATATCTTACAGGCCGGAGACAGTGATGCACTATTTCCAATGCAACTTAACGTGTTGAAAAACCGCAAGTTTGGTTTTGTTGTAGATATTACAGAATACAATGTCAACAACTATAATAACATCTACACAGTTCTCAGAGTTACAGACGATATGTCCATTGTTTCTGAATTGGAAAGTAAAATAGAACTTATGGTATGTAACCTTTTATTGTTGAAAATTTACAATTCTTTACTGTTAAAATACATAACGATTAACATATTTCCATTTTATTTTTTAGAGTATTCAATCTGTCTCCTTAAATCAAGTTGCTTTGGAATCAGATGATGTTGTACAGCCTGTTCAAAAGGTTTTTCAATTCCTTTTATAAACTTTTATTTAGATTAGTTTTTATTTGGAATTAAACACTTATTATTATTTTTTTTTAAATTAGGATGTGATCTCACAAACAGATGAAAGTTTTACACCCTCAACAGTTGATAAGTCAACCGCAACAAGTCCAAGCAAAATATCAGGTGATTTGAAGCGCAACCTCCAAGAAATTTATGATGTTGATTCTGGAGATGATTTAAGTTCAACTAAGGCTAAAAGAAAGTCAACCGGAGAGGAAACTCCACTCTTAATTCCAAAATTGGAAAAGTGAGTTGCTATTGGTTATAACACACATTTAATATATTTTGATCATTTGTTTTGGTTTTAAAGATATTTTGATTGCTTGGTATGATTTTTATTTTGGGATATTTAGGATGTGAAATATTATTGGTTTTGAATATTTTTGGATATTTTTATTGTTTTAAAGTGGACAAGTTAGTTGATTTTGGTTTTAACTCAAATTAAATATATTTTGAAGTTTATTTGCTTGTAAATATATTTTGAATTTTTTCTTAATATTTAAAAATTTTGGCCGATATTGCCTATGGGGTTATTATTGTTCAAATGTTACATCTCATCCAGGTTGTTAAGTAGTATAAGGTTTTTATGATTTTTTGGCTACCCCTTTTAGTTAAAAAGTATAATGCCTTTGTTGTCTCTTCCTTTAAGCATAATGCTATTGTTGATTTTCCCATTTGAAGTGTATTGCTATTCGTATCTACTGGTGTAGTAGTATGTTTTATTTTAATATTTAATTTTTGTTTTGTAAATAGTTTTTATTTAGACTCTTAATTAGCAATGATTGGCTCTTTTATTTAAAAAGTAAAATAAATGAAGTCTAAACTGTTATGTCTTGATAAAATGACTATTTTACCCATTTTACCCCTATTATACTTATAAAAGTTTACCTTATTATACAAATGAAAATTGCTTTACATTTGAATTATATTGTTATAACTTGGTATATTTATCAAAGTACAATTTTGTGATAATAATAAATGAAATTAGGATGCTATAATAATCAAAATACTTGAAATACATTTTTATTTCTAGCATTTAGCTCAATATTTAAACAAAAAATGATAGTGATAATAATACCTGTTAATTAAGAAAAGGTGCTGAAACAGAATTCAGTGAGTATGAGCTTAACTTATAATCTCTTTGCATAGCCTGTAGAAAATAATACAATGAATTAAAACCTTATAGTTATCCCTACATATCAACTTACTTTTTCGATAATATTTTTACAGAAGTAATGACCTGAATTCTTTCAAACTGAACTCTCCCTTCCAATGTAACTTCTTTACTTTCACTTGTACAATACTGTAACAACAATGAGTAAATTTAAAGTAGCAATGATTCGAATCAAAAAAAAAATCCAGATTTTTTGTTTTTAATAAACAATTTTCCGAAAATACCCCTAAGATCTTTTGTTATATTAAAGGTTGCAAATGCTCTGAATCTAATTGCAATTCATTCGATAAGCACATAGGCATTCAAACTTCTTTTGCTATCACAGAAAAAAAAACACATTGTTGTAATAATCCAGAAAAAGTACAGCTAAAAAGAATGCAATCAAAAACTTTAACATAACAATTTACTTGAGTAAATTTCTTTTTATATATGAATTAAAAATTGAATAAAAGGATCATGTGTAGTCTCAGCAAAGACACCCTTTCCACCAGCACACTCCATCTCGATACTGAATATGCAAAATGGACCCATTTTTTAAAATTATCCTTCTGGAGCATGGCAAATGAGTTATGAATAACTATTATTTTTGTCACGATAATTATGTTATTTTTATTAAATAATCAATAACCAATTCTAAACAAAATTTATATCTTTTATTTTCTTCAATTAATTCATACATTTTTGAATCGTGTCAGCATATTTACTGATCTTCTATAAATTTCGTATATTCAAGATTCTATTTCCTAATATTATATACTCCCTTTTTAGATGAATATCTTATATTAAACTAAATTTCAGTTGTAATCTTATAAATCCCAAAAAATCAGGAACAAAATTTTATCCAATAAAGATGCAACAACAATAAAATCATAAAATCAAAACCTTTTTCCAATATATATATATAACTTTACCTCAGAACGTGAAACCGAAAATTTTGAAACTCCTCATTCGTCTTCTTTATGTTTCAATTGCTTCTGCGATTCTTTTTTCATCAAACTTACATCAGGGTGCTTCATTCAAGTTCTAATCCTCATTCCAGTTCACAAATCAACTGCTTTTCATTTTAAAGCCGTCTTACTTCCTGCAAGATTTCCATATCCATATGTCAGGTTAGTATTATGAGTTTACATTACATTGGTTTCTCTATGAATTTATGGTTGAAATTCACAACAAACTGTTTCATACAAGTTCAAAAAAACTTATGTGTTCTTGGTTTTTGAAGATCTTTGTTATAATATATACAAATAATAGAGCAAAATCTTTTATCTCTTGTGAAACAGTTGCAATTAACCGATGTTTAATCGAGATATGGAAATACTAGAACAAAAAGTGTTACCGAAATCTAAATAAACTTTCATTTTACTAACTGTAAAAAAATATGTTGGAATAGATGTTTATGATCAATAATCAATTTTTAATCATCACGGTTTTCGTCTATCACATGATTTTACCTTCATTGTTTCATTGGAGATCTAGGGTTTTAACCCCTGAAATCATCCGAACCCACGATTGGTTGAAATTGGGGAAAGAGCAGATGTAAATCGAATAAACCCTAGGTTGGAAACGAGGATGATGAGTCATGATGGTCATCATGGAAATAATTGATTGTGGCACTGGAAGAAGGAGAGTCTACCTTCAGATCGTATTTTTCAAACCTGAGTATGACCAAATCGGACGACGAGACGACATCGTAGATGAAATATTCTAGGTTCCCTTTCATTCGTTGTTGATTGCGATCGATTATGGGGGAATCGATGAGATTCATTAACGGCTAATCTTCGACGACCATCTATGGAAGATTGGAGTCGTTGTAAACAAACATCCAAATTTCAGATTTTCTGTGAAACGAATTGGTTTTTTACCTTCCTGATACGAAAACACAAACACAGAGAGAGAAACATAGACAGAGTGAGTGATGAATAAGACTTTTGTAGAGAGATAGTTGTTGGTAGATTATTGAAACTTCTTTTGCTAGATTAATTTGTTTAAAAAATATACGTAGCCCTACAGGAAACCACAAGTGATGGAACAATCAAATACACAATCGTAACACATATATTTTTCAAGATTATTGAAGAGTTACACAATATAAACAAATATAAAATTTCTATTTTATATTATTTAATATTCTAAATATTTCAATTGGCTATTTTGTTTAAAAAATATTATAAATGAATAAATTAATATTTGCAAATTTTGTTACACATTTTAATAAACGAATTAATAAAGGTAACTTTTTAAATACATTTACTTTATTATTATTATTTATTTAATTTTAACTAACTTTAATTGTATTATATAAACATATTATTTACCTAATAAACAATTCATATCCTATCATATGTCTTCTTATGCAGAAAACAACAGTAACATGTACCACATGCAGGCCAGAGAGAAAAGAAGACAAAGAAAAATATATTTGGAAAATAAAAGATCGAAGAAAATAAAAACAACATCGAACGGTCCAAGTACATCATTACAGCATTTCTTCAAAAATACTGTTATATAGTTGTATACATATATTTACAAGTTTTATAATTTATTTCTATTTGCAGATCAATCAATCAACATTGTTCGTCAAACTCAAAATGTTAATACATTTACAACATCTGCAAAGCATAACACAACCATACAATACTGTCCTTCCTTTACAGATGTTAGAACTCCATTTTCTAACATTACAAATGTTATAAATCCGTTATCTAACATTAGAAATGGTAATTATTTATGGTTTTTAAAATATACTATTATCCATTATGTATATAATCGGGATATATATATATATATATATATATATATATATATATATATATATATATATATATATATATTTATTTATTTATTTAATTATTTATTTATTTAATATATATATATATATTTTTGGTCAGATAACATCAGTTTCGATAAATATACCACTTCCAAGTTAGCAAACAAAAGACAGTACCATGTACTTTCAAATGAAATGACATCAAAAAATGCATCTACAGTAACAACTTCTTCATCATCAATCAAGTTAAATCCAGGATGTCATAAATTAAAAACGAAGACAAGACATTTATCCCCTATCCCATTGATTGATCTGACAGAAGATGTAGAAAATATACATCAAGTGAACAATGAAAATCTTATAGTTGGTATCTCAAATGGTAATCAAAAAATAATATCCATTTTACATTTCAAATACTATGTTGTATATAATTATAAAATTCATTATTTTACAGAATATTTGGATCATGGTGATCAAGTTGTTGTATGTCAAACATGTCGTGCAAAGTTATGGAGAAATGAATCCATTAGAGGTAAAGAAAAGGGGAACACGGATTATTCATTATGTTGTGGTTACGGCAAAGTTCAACTTCCAGATTTAAAGAAAGCACCCCCGACTTATGAAAGAGTGTTCCGAAATATGGATTCAAAAAGCAAACACTTCATGAAAAACATTCGACGTTACAATTCAATGTTTTCTTTCACGTCGATGGGTGGTAAAATTGATTCTTCAATCAATAGAGGAAACGCTCCATACATTTTCAGATTGGGTGGTCAAAATTATCATAGTATTGGAAGTCTTTTGCCAGCAAAAGGATCGGAACCAAAATTCTCTCAGTTATACATTTATGACACTGACAACGAAATTACAAATAGACAAAGATGTTTTCGGTATTTTCTCAAACTTCTTATTCATAATTTAGTATTATTATTAATATATATATATATATATATATATATATATATATATATATATATATATATATTACTAATATTATGTATAAATATATTTATTTTAGTGGTGAAAAGGATCAATCAACATCAACTGATAGTGATATTATTGAAGATATTAAGGTGATGTTGGATTCAAATAATGTCTTGGTTAGATCTTATAGGATGGTAAGAGATACTTTTCAGAAAAATCCAGAAGTTGATATGAAATTACGACTTATCGGGAGAAGGGAGCAAGATGGAAGAACATATAACCTACCGATTGCTTCTGAGGTTGCTGCTTTAATAATTGGTGACATTTCGGATTCAATCGAAAAGAGGGATATCGTCGTTCAAACAAAAAATGGTTGTCTACAACGTATCATTGAATTGCATCCTTCGTATCTTCCTCTCCAATATCCATTGCTATTTCCATATGGGGATGATGGTTATAGTGTTGACATTCTTCATAGAGGTGTGTCATTTACGAACAACAGCAAGCGTGCAAAATGTACAATGAGAGAATATTTCGCTTATAGGATTCAAGACAGAGATCATTCGTTCTCTCTCATACTTAATTCAAGAAGGTTGTTTCAACAATTTCTGGTAGATGCCTACACTATGATGGAAACGGAGAGAATGTACTACATACGTAGGCAACAACATGTTCTTAGATGTGATTCTTATGAAAATTTACGTAACCAAAAAGCTCAAGGAACGACTGATATCTCGAATGTCGGCCAACGTGTCATATTACCTTCATCCTTTACCGGAGGTGCACGATATATGCTGCAAAACTATTTGGATGCCATGTCACTATGTAAATGGTTTGGATATCCTAATTTCTTCATAACCTTTACGTGTAATCCCAAATGGCCTGAGATTAAAAGGTTTCTTAAGGATACTTCACTTCAACCAGAAGACAGGCCTGATATACTATGTAGGTTGTTCAAGATCAAGCTTGATGCATTCATTAAAGACTTAAGGGAGAATCAAATTTTCGGCAAAGTTCAAGCATGTAATTAAAACTATATTTTTAAATTTTTTATAAAACATTGATCTTATTATTATATTTTAAATATGTTTTAATATCTAATCACATTTTCTTTTTTTTGGCAAATTCTTTTACAGATGTTTATACCATTGAATTCCAAAAAAGAGGTTTGCCGCATAGTCATATATGTCTATTCATGCATTCTGACAACAAGCTACCAACTGTTGAACTTATCGATCCGATAATTTCAGCAGAGATACCTGACAGAATTGAAGATCCTGAATTGTATTCACTTGTAAATGAGTTTATGGTTCATGGTCCATGTGGAGCTAAAAATATGAATTGTCCATGCATGGTGGATAAAAAGTGCTCTAAAAACTTTCCAAAACAATTCAGTAATCATTCGTCTGTTGATCAGAATGGCTTTCCGTTATATAGGCGAAGAAACGATGGTCATTTTGTAGAAAAATCAGGTGTAAGGTTGGATAATAGAAATGTTGTTCCATACAACAAATATCTATTGAAAAGATATCAGGCACATATTAATATTGAATGGTGCAATCAGGGATCTTCTATAAAGTATTTGTTTAAATACATAAATAAGGGTCCTGATAGAGCTACAGTTGCTGTTGTACCAACCAACAATGAATGTGAAAATAATGATGCGGTCGATGAAATAGCTGAATATTACGATTGTAGATATTTATCAGCATGTGAAGCATCATGGCGAATTTTTACATATGATGTTCATTGCAGATATCCTTCTGTTGTCAGACTACCTTTTCATCTTCCTAATCAACAGCAGATTGTATATGGCGAAGACGATGATATTGATGATGTTCTTGACAAACCTTCTGTTGCGGCTTCAAAGTTCACAGCTTGGATGGAGTGTAATGCAATCGACAGTGAAGCACGAAAACTCACATATGTTGAATTCCCTACAAAGTTTGTTTGGATATTAAATGGTCGGTTTTGGAAGCGAAGGAAAGTAGGAAAAGCCATCGGTAGAATTCATTCTGTTTCACCTAAACTAGGTGAACCATATTTCTTAAGGATTCTTTTAAATAAAGTAAAAGGACCAACATCATTTGATGATATTCGCACGGTAAATGGTCAAACACATTCTTCTTTTAGAGATGCTTGTTATGCACTCGGGCTATTAGATGATGACAAGGAATACATTGATGCAATTAAAGAAGCAAATCATTCTGGATCTGGTTTTTATCTACGCTTTTTATTTGCTACATTGTTGATGTGTAATAGTATGTCAAAACCAGAAGTCGTTTGGGAAAATACATGGGAATATTTGGCAGATGGAATTCTATATAGACAACGACAAAGATTTAAGTCTGCAGGTATAACATTTTTTCTTATTTTTTTTAAATTAATTTATTTTTATTATTCAACAACCATTAAATAATTATTAATAAAATTATTAAATATCGACGACATATTTTATTAATTATTTAATATTTTCGTGCAGAATTGTCACTCGGAGTAGATGAACTTAAGAACTTAACTTTGTTCGAAATACAACAAATTTTACTTCGAAACAACTCTACTCTCAAAAACTTCAAAAACATGCCATACCCAGATGTTGAATCCGTTTCTTCTTCAAACAATCGGCTTATCACCGAGGAGCTAGATTACGACGTTCCCGTGATAAAGAATGACTATGATCGTATGTTTCTTGCATTAACAAATGAGCAACGTAATATTTTCCTAAACATCATGAGTGCTATTCAAGAAAATAAAGGAGGTGCTTCTTTGTTTACGGTTATGGTGGAACGGGTAAAACTTTTTTATGGAAAACAATATCTGCAGCAATTAGATCTGAAGGAAATATTGTATTAAATGTTGCTTCAAGCGGTATTGCTTCCTTATTATTGCCCGGTGGTAGAACAGCACACTCTCGATTTATAATTCCATTTGAGCTTACAGAGGATTCTTTTTGTAACATAAATCCAGACGGTGAGTTGGCAAGCTTAATAAGAAAAACCTCTTTAATAATTTGGGATGAAGCACCTATGGTCCATAAGCATGCATTTGAAGCTTTAGATCGAACTTTGAAGGATTTATTAAGGTGCGTAAATTCAACAATCTCAAATATTCCATTTGGAGGGAAAGTTATTGTCTTTGGAGGAGATTTTAGACAGATTCTACCTGTTGTTCCGGGTGGCAGTAGACAGAACATTGTAAATGCTTCTTTGAGTTCTTCATATTTATGGGAACATTGCAAAGTCCATAGATTAACAAAAAACATGAGGCTAACTGTTGGAAGGGATCAATCAGATATAGGAAAAATAAGAGATTTTGCAAATTGGTTGTTGGATATAGGAGAAGGAAAACTTGGTGGTCCGAACGATGGTGAAACTATTATCGATATTCCGGATGATATTCTCATTAATGATTCACATGATCCTATAGGTTCCTTAATTGAGTTTGTATATCCTTCAATTTTAGAGAACTATAGCGATATAAATTATTTCCAAGAAAGAGCGATACTTGCTCCGAAAAATGAAGTTGTCCAGGAAATAAACGACCGTTTGCTTAAGAAGTTTCCAGGAGATGAAGTTGAATATTTAAGTTCAGACAACATATGTGAATCCGAATTTCTCCATGATCAATTTGATGCAAATTTATACTCTCCTGATGTATTAAATGGTCTCAAAGTATCCGGTTTACCAAATCATAAGTTAGTTTTAAAAATTGGTGTTCCAGTAATGTTACTGAGAAATATTGATCAGAAAAACGACTTATGTAATGGCACAAGACTACAGGTGTTATCATTGGGCAAACGTGTTATTGAGGCACGTATAATAACTGGAACTAATATTGGAAATCGGACTTTTATTCCAAGAATGTCTTTAACTCCATCAGAAAAAAAGATTCCCTTCAAATTCACAAGAAGACAGTTTCCTTTGGCCGTATGTTTTGCAATGACTATTAATAAAAGTCAAGGACAATCGTTATCAAAGGTTGGTTTGTTTCTGAAAGATCCAGTTTTTTCACATGGACAATTGTATGTTGCCTTATCTAGAGTTCAGAGCAGAGAGGGATTAAAATTATTAATTTTAGATAAAGATGGCAAACTCACAAATAAAACTTCCAATGTTGTTTATAAGGAAGTTTTTCGAAATTTGTAGCCAACTTTTTTGTAATGTCGTTTTATTCAATTTTAGCAAATCACACTTAATCCATCATATTACTGTATTTTTTTATAATTACGTATTGTTGTATTTTATGTTAATTTCATTACACACATTGGTAATGCATCATCTGCATATGTCCAACAAGAATCATGCATAAAAAAAAGAGTTTTCAAAAATCTTCATTCCTAATTAAATACTTCTCATTTACTTTGTAATTAAATACTTACAAATAAAAAAATTTATTGAAATATTCAATATTACAATTTATAAGTTATCAGAATTATTGAAATATTATTTTATTAAATAATTAATTTTTAAATTCAATTCAAAAACAGCACCCGTGGGTTCCACGGGTTTTAACATAGTATATATATATATATATATATATATATATATATATATATATATATATATATATATGAAAGGTTTTTAAATAGTAAGAGTGTAAGACCTTGTGTATTGGAGCAATATATGGAAGTATAAGTCGTTCACAGCTGCGAATCAAGCAGCCTAACAGCTTTGCACTTTCTTCTCGGCATTTGCTATCAGCACTGTTAAATTAAGAGCAATAAAAAACAAGGTCTTTAAATTATATATTATTAAACATTTAAAAGTTAATGACAAGACAATTGAGTTCTCACCTTTGTGCAAGATATGTTAACAACTGAATAAGGTGACGCCGAAGTGCTGGAAAAACATATGCAGGGTTTTTTTCAGATAATCTACCAGCCACTGATATTGCATACTTCCGAACTTGAAGATCCTACCACGTATACAGATATTAAAAATAAATAAATAAGTAATTAAACATCATTCTCATTTTGAATTAGTTGAATGAATAATTTGTAATGTATACCTCGTCATTTAGAGCAACAAATATAGCGGTCAAGCTATCAGCTTGAGCTAGAAAGTCATCAAATCCTCCATTTCCATGGAGGGATGAGAATATTGAGTTCCTTACAGTGACATCAGCGTCTGCTACAGCTGCAATAAGAAGCTTCTCCACAATCTGCAGTGAGAGAATTTATTATTTAATAAACAGAATAAAAATATTTAATGGAGAATATATATAGAAACTAATGAAACCTCTTCTATAAGAGGTCTTCTTTTGCCTCCAGCTTGACTGGATCTACTGGGACTGAAGGTGGTAATTGAGAAAGAATTTACAACTAATTTACAGCAGCAAAAAGTAGCATCTTTCCTTGTGGCTCCATCATCATCTTCCAAATAAACTACAACTGATTCTCTTGCAAATACAAGAAGATCATGCCCCTACATGCATGAAATTGTAATGATAAATAATAGAAAATTAAATAAACTACACTTTTTGTCCCTAATTTGTGAGTTATACAAATCTTGAATGCACCTTGAAATTGAATCGTGCAAGTGTTTGTAATGCAAGCTGCTCCAAAGCAGATCCAGTAAGTTCTGACATTTGTTGCATGTTGTTAGCCATGTTTGCTCGACTTGGAGTTGCAGATGCCCCTGTGTGGGTATTTTGGGGTTTTGAAAGAACTACTGAAATGCTTTCAAGCAACCGATCTTGGATTGTAGGCAACAATGATGGAATGCTGAGAGGATTAGAGTCATATTGTTATGATTATATGTCAGAACCTCATAAAAAATCAAAATTACAATAATACCCCCTTGAAGTTGAAACTGGTATACCTGATGGTAATCTGCTCAAGTGATTCCACTAGTACTGAAGAAAGACCAGCTGAAAACATGGCGTCCAAAAGACTGCAGACATGAGTTTCCATGGCGGGACCCATGGCTTTTGCTATGTTTCCAACACAAGCTAATGCCTCAAGAGAGAGTCTTCCTCTACGAGGGGCAATCTGTAATTTCACCAAGTATCAATAATACATCATAAATATATTTTGCTTTTGCACTAGGTAGGCTACTGGAATTTCCAAACGGAGGAAAGGAATGCTTAAAACTGGTTAGTTAAATAGCATCCACAATAGGAGAGCATTTTATGTTAAACATTTATATATTTCTAGAATGTAACACATGATTTTTTTTGTAAGAAATTAAGTAATGATTACAAAATACAAACCCGCAGGCGATGCTTTATGAGAAGAGCATGAGCATCTAAACCCTAAAAGAACCAGAAAGGGTAGAACGAAAATCGAGCAAGAGCATAGGGGTACCTGAAGAGAAGAACGAAATCTTGTTCGAGCAAATGATGTTGGAGGGTTTCCGGATTGCGATTCCGATGTAGTTTCTAACAGAAAATAGTCATGCTTTCCAATTCCATATAGGAGTGCAGTGCTTCGGCCTTTGAGCGTAACATTCGTGTATGGGCCCATGTTTCCAGAAATTCAAGTATCCGCTTTTGGGCTTCTATAATTTTTCATCAATACAGAAAGATGCTTAGAACAAATGAGAATCAGAAACGAACGAGAATCAAGATTTGCATTCCTATTGAGACTTGAGAGTATAATACTGAATTAGGGCTTTTCTGACAATTTCAACATCGAGTGGGAGATATGGTGGTTCCAGTGGGTAGAAGTAAGTGAGCCTTGATCGATGTCAACGAACGGGGAAAAATCGGTGGCGGCGGTCGGAGTGCAAGGGAAAGAAGCAAGCAACACTCGATGTAGGGAGGCGGAGGAAGACCGGAGAAGATTTTTGTGGTCAAAGAACACACCCAGAGCTAAAGAGGGGAAACAAGGAAGGAAGGCGGGTTTTCTAATTTTTTTTATTTCCTTTTTCCCGCTGTTAGTTGCTAAAGAGCGTGTTTGTAAAATTATAAAGCGACATTTCTAGACGACACGCCTTTAACATAAGCGCCCTCCGTGTTTTTTTTTTTTTTTTTTTTGTGAGACACTAATTTTAGGGCACGCAAAAATGCGCGTCCTAAATTCTTCAAATTTATAAACATCTGACATTATTTTTAGGGCACGCCTTTTTGGGTATCATTAATCAGTGCGTGTCGTAAAAAGCGTGTCATTAAAGGTCTGTTTTCTAGTAGTGTAAAAAAATAAGTTATTTAAATAAGCTAGACTATTTGAGTGATCGTTTATTTAGATGTAAAATTAATGAATTATTGATGTGTTATTTATTGAGTCATAACATTTTTTAACCATTGGAGATGTTTTAAGAGGCCTTTGTCATAGGGATCATGAGCGTAATTTCTTCAAACTATAAAGATGGTCCCTATCAACATTTCAAAGGTTGTACAAAACCTGCAAAATGGACCAAACAACAGGGACCATTTCTGTAATTTACTCTAGAGAAAAACATTTGTGCAAGGAAGGGAATGCGCGTCACTCATTCTGGGTCCACAAACACCCGAACATGGAACATGGACCATTCTCTGCCTCTCTGATTTTCCTGTCTTCTTCTTCTTTTTTTCTTCTTCTGGGTAGTCGTTGTCAACGCTTTCGGTTTTCCGGTCTTGGTCAAGGTCAAGTAAGTTCAAGACTTCAAATTTTAGTTTTAACCTAATTTTTTTTTGGGTAACTTTGAAAACTCTAAATCAGTAGACGTTGTTGAGATGGTCTAATTTATATATATACTAGTTTATAACCTGTGGGAACCACGGTTATAAAATTAATTAAACTTTTATACTAAAAATTCAAAGTTAGTAATCAATTATTTTAAATAAATTATTAATTAAGAGATTTTTTTAGTTATATAAAATTATAATCATTGATTTAAATAAACATGTGAAATTATATCACTTTATAATTTGTATTAATTTTATTTTAATGCTATTAATTTAATGAAGATAGAGTGGAAAATTTAAAATTTAAAATTTAAATTTGAAATGAATAATCAATAGGTTGACAAATAGCAAATATTAATTAGGAGACATAATAGGGTGACACATGACAAAAGAAGAATAAAATATGCATTAATTAAGAGGTCTAATAATGTGACACATGTTAAAAGGAAAATAAAACTATTCTTTTATTAAAATAGGGATATATATATATATATATATATATATATATATATTAGTTTATAACCCGTGGAAACCACGGTTACAAAATAAATTAAATTTTTATAATAATAATTCAAAATTATTAATTAATTATTTTAAATAAATTATTAATTAAGAAATTCCTTTTAGTTATATAAAATTATAATCATTTATTTAAATAAATATGTGAAATTATATCACTTTATAATTTGTATTAATTTATTTAATTTTTATCTTTTGTTTTTAGTTGGGTGTTCTCTTCTGTCTAATGTTGTCGGTTTTCATGTGGGCATTTTATACCATTTTGTATGTTGTTTATGGATAGGTGTTGTGTTCACCGTTTTTTGGGCCAATCAGTTATCGATTTCTGTTGTTCTAATCTACAACCCACCGCTCCATCTGGATCCTTCCTCGAGTGATTCTCTGTAGAAGCTATTGAGAACCACCATCCCCACCGTCTGCTCTTATCATCTCTCTCTCTCTCTCTCTCGATCAAAGACTATTCACTACCTCGACCCGCTTTGGAATTGTTCCTCTTTCCTTTTTTCTCTGTCTCCACCCGATTGTTCCGTGTTGATCAGAAGTTGTTGTTGGAGATGACCAGAACATGACCTCCACCGCCATTGAGTATGTAAATAGGCCACGACTACGAACAGAGTCGTCAGTATCAACTGCAGCCGCCGACTACTCAGCAGCGCCTCCACCTTTACCGACACATCGTCATCACCTTTCGCCACCGACTCACCGGTACGCTGCTCATCCAATTTATCCGTTCAGTTTCTTCCCAACGTTTGATTTGTATCGTCTCTTGCAGATGACTTAATGGATTACTTAAATAGTTCAATAATTCCTCACGTTTCCACTGAAAGATAGAGATCGATAGAGAAGGTAAAGAAACAAAAGTTACAAATCGATTGTTTGTGCTTGTGTGTTCGATTGTTGCTAACGAAGAAGGTAGATAAAGAAAGGGATAAATAGAGATTAAGAGGAGAACAAAGCCTCTAAACTTTGTGGAGAAACTGAAGAATAAGCCGGTGAACCACCGTGCATCGTTGCCTTCTTTTTGCTCTCTCTAAAATCTGGCTTTTGTTAAAATAAAAAGTAGAAATAATATATGTGGTTACCCCAAATTACTCAACTGATATCGTTTGTGTCCAACAAAAACAGTCTATAAGCACTTACTTTTCATGTTCTTGTGTAGATTTCAGAACAGAAAATAGAAAAGCAAAGGAGAGCAGCAACTGCAGATCGATCGCAGAGGAAACTCCGGGAGTCAGAAAGGCAATCTTGTGGCTTATCGACGGCGCAACAAGTCGTCGTAATCATCCGATCAACTTACTCACACGACAGTCAAAGGTTAGAGGCGCAATTGTATGTCGTGAGGCTTTCAATTTTTGACCTAATTCCTCATTCGATTATGTTCAAAGGAATACATCAACGGTTTTTTTTTTCAAAATTTCAGTATTCTGGGTTCCGATTTCGTGTTCCTTTTTCAATTTCACATACTTTTTCGGTTCAATTTTGTCGGCTGAATCGCGCGTTCTTGGCCGTTTATTGTATTAATGAAAGAATAAAACCCGTCGATTAGAAAACTGCGGTTTTACATAACATGATAATCTAAAGATATATTCAACTGAATAACTTACCCTTTGTTCTTGTGGAAGCTACCTTTCTTTATTATTTTGATTAGGTGTTGAATGAGTTATTATCAAATCCCTAAAACGACCTCCAATAGAGAAAGCAATATTACGGTACTTAACTACCATGATTAGGATGGGTGCATATGTACGACATCTAACACAGTATGGAATTTGCTTTAGTTCCTTGGAATATCTTTATGGTTCGTGTAATGAGGATATTATTGTAATATGCAATGAAGTCAATTCCTATGGTTGAGATTGACAGATTACAAAGCAGTTGCTCTTAAACAAAGTCAGAAGGTCCAACAGGAGCTGGTATGTATTTTCTCTTATAACCTACTTTTAAGATCCAAGCCTCTTCAGTAGTGATAATAGCCTTAATATGCTGAATTGATGTATTAATAGCCTTACCAGAAATTTTAGTAGACAAACCAGTAAAGAATTTCAAACATGATCTAAACTAAAAAGGCATACCTTTGTTGGAATCTTGATGATGGATTGATGTTTATAACGCTACATACAAAATAGAACATGGTTTCTTTTTTATGACAATTTGCTTCGTGTTCGTTAACGCATAACTTTGACATATTTGGTGAAAATTTTGATTTATCTATTAATTAGAATCAAAGGAAGGACTATACGTGAAGAACTTTATATACAAAAATTAAAATGAATTTTTGAGTCAAAAATATTAGACAGCGAGGTTTAACATTGCAAAAAATAGTTCGAAGATGTGCTTGACTACAAATTCATGTATATGATGCCGTGCAATAAGACAAATTTCAAAACCAAATTATAAAATGTAAAATTTGCCATAAATTCTACCATGATGATTTTTTTTAACAGTTAAACTATTGATATATTTATGTATCATAATTGAAACTATTCTATGGAAGATAACAAAAATTGTCATATATAGTTATTCTAAAAGATACAGTAACATTTTTTTTAACTACTGAAAGGATGCTGTAAAAGAGTATTTCCGAAGGCAGATGGTCTGAAAAATATGTATCCCGGTACGTTTTCTTTCATTTATGTAAATTCGTATCTCGATACGCTTTCATACATTTGCATCCCGATACGTTTGCTGAAAAATTCGTATCCCGGTATGCTTGTTGTAAAAGAGTATAGTTTGAACCGAGTCATTAGAGTTTTCATACATTTGCAGATGGAAAATTAAATCAAAAAATAAATGTCTTTTAATTATATACTGATATGGAGGGACTAAAAAGAAATTCACTGTTTGTTGTAAAGTCACTATCTTCTTCATTTCTTTCATGTCCTTCACACACAAACTTCATATGATGTGCAGGTTTGAAAGAATTTGAAGGGAAACTTCATATGATGTGCAGGTTTGAAAGAATTTGAAGGGGGTGAGAGAGAATGACTGAATGAGCTATTGCTCAGATGACACAAAATTACGGCTGGTGCAATTAAACAACCCAAAAAGGTATCTGTTTAAAACTTTTAATTTTTGTCTGAAGAACACGAGGGATGCTTCACTATTATATTTTTAGTGTTTTGTGAAGGGTTTCATTGACATGTTTGGATTCGTTTATAGGCAAGAGCTTAATATTGTGTTTAATTTGGTGTTAAAAGCTTACTAGCATTCTATTTTTCAAAGTTTTAATGTAGTTGACAAACATATAAAGGACGTGATGTTTATATTAATAAAATTCAATTCTTACAGTTTTAGGACAATATTGCCCTAAACACTGTTTTTTTATTAATAAAAGTCAATTTTTATAGTTTTAGGACCATATTGCCCCTCCACACTGTCTTAATATTAAAAAAATAATTTTTTGCATTTTTAGGACCATATTGCCCCTGCGCACTTTTTATATTGATAAAACCAATTTTTTCAGATTCAATACCACATTGAATGGAATTTGTTTGCACTGATTCATCCGATGGCACAATCACATACGGTGGCTACTCTGATCACATGGTTGCTGATGAGCACTTTGTGTTGCATTGGGCAGACAATTTGCCACTTGATTCCGGTGCTCCATTGCTATGTGTTTTGATCACAACTTGCAACCGAACAAAAAATGTCACATCTAACCCCGCAACGCGGGGTCACTCACCTAGTTTGTGTTAAAATGATAAGTCATCTAAAGTCTATTTATATATTATTTTGATAAATCTCTGAATTGCTTGATATTTGTAGTCGATAAATTATGCTTATATGGCTACTGTGTTGAGATTCAGATGTTGTTTTGATAGATGTTGGGACTGGACATCTAAGTTCAATTTTGTTGAATATTATTTGAATCCATAAAACTATGTATTTCACTAAGGCAAGGCTATAAAAAAAACAAAATTCAAAAGGAATCCATATTTTACGTACTAGTTGCATTGAGGTAGAACATAGATAATTTTAAAGACATGGATGGTTTCATTTTGAACACGCACTAGTAGAATCGTTCAGTATATCTTCTTTTTAGCATTCGAAAATTGTTTCTTTTGTAGAGAACAAAACCAAAGGAAAACAGCGTAAAAATGTCCTCTTTTAGCATTCAAATATATGATTATCCCATATTCCATAAAACAAACACCATACTTCTTTAACTTCTAATATATACATAGAATAACTGATAATAGTAGATAACTTGGGAACAGTAGATTAGTAGATTGCTGCTGAGCTTCCTATAAGGTCAGATATGCAAGAAGAGAGAAAGTCAAGTGGTCAATGCTGCTTAATGAGTTGTAACCAGTTTTATTTACTTTGGGAGAGACCCACCTTCAGAATGTGGGAAATCATTAAATTCAAGCCTCAATTCCACTCTCTCTTGATATCTACCCAATCTGTATCAATTACTTGGGAATCTGTCTAATAATATGCATAAAGAGAAAAACAAGGTGTAGATATTGTATTAAAAGTTAAAACATCAACCATGGAAACAGTAGTTTAGTTGGGATTTTTTCTGTAAATTGGAATTAAAAAGTAGATTATTTTGACCTAAGCCTATTATATTGACAATTTAGACTTGATCTACGTCATATAGTTATGATTGTATACTTGTTATGATTTACTTTTCAAGAATTATTTCTGATTCTGTTCAAAATCTCATAGCTTCATAACATGGTTTCAGTATTCATATCATTTTGGTTAATGAAAAGATTTCATTAGAGTTCTTTATGTTGTTCATAGTTCTCTTTTCTTTTCGCTCTAATTTCTATTGATGAGTTCTTAAGGAATAGATATATGATAAAAAGCAAAAAAAAAATTGTTTACTTGGATTATAATTATAGGGTTTTGAAGTAGAAGCTAGGGAGACAGACCATATTGTCGCTCAAAAAGATTATCAGTTAAAGCATTTAGGGACCAAAAACATGATGAAACATTGTCTTCTGGAATTAAAAAGGGAAAATGACATAAATACCCTACAAACTTTTTAGAGTTGACCTTTTAAGTCCCTAAACTAATTTCGTGTCTTTATAGGGGCATAAGGTTAGAAGTAACCTGTCTTTTTAGTCCTTCTAACCTATTGTAGCAGGTTTCAGGGACACATCGGCTATTTTCCATTTAAAACTCAAAATTGATTTCCATTTTGTTCTTATTATATACAAATAAACCATAAACCTCCCCTTAATATTTTATGGGCAGCCGAATCTATCCCGTAATCACGATTCTTCTCAAAATCAGACGCCTTTTCTTGAAGGTGAATGTGGACGCAGTTTGAAAGAAAGGAGGGCATATCATGAAGGTGAATGTGGGAGAGTTTTAGATGGCGTCGTACGTCCCACCAATGTCATCACATATATTTAACCTGCTCCGTCCAACAACTGGAGACCAGAGACGAAACAGAGTGGCTTGCTCGATCCGGTGGTTTTGATTTTGGAATAAGGCTTTGGTTTCAATATATTTACTGTCTCGATTTTGGGTTTTGATTGGTTAAAAGGTAGGGTTTCGATTTTGAATTTTTTGTTTTGATATTGTGTTACAGTCTCGTTTTGTTGGTAGCTTCATCATCATCCCTTCTCCAACATCTATAGGTTCCACCCACGAATCCAAGTTTCTACATCGTGTCTCTATCACACATCTTCTCAAATCAAAATCTTTGCAATCGGTAATGTTTGAGTCATAACGAACACATATATTTGAATCATGAGGAATAATAAATTAGTGTTTTGGGAGGTAGGTTCACACTGCAGCAAAGCTGAAGAAGACTAGTTTTACATACAAAAACAACAGTGCTGGGTTGAATTAAGATAACCCCACTACCACCAAGTCAAAGAAATCCAGGGGGTACAAGTTGCTAATGCATGAGGTAAAACTTACAAGTCTATTGGATTCTCCTCCCACACACAGAAACACATGACGGAAGACGACGCTGTTCAGCTGCTGGACGTAAAATGACGCCGCCAAACTCCGTACCCAACGAAACAAAAGGGTAATCATCGATGAAGAATGAAATTTATACCAAACTCGTGTTCCAGGTTATTGGCGTTCACAATTCGCGTGAGAACCGGTAGCGTAGAAGATGAGAAGTTGTCGATCGACATTAGAACGGGAGTAAGAAGGCTCTCTGTTGGACGATTTAGAAATGGGAAAAAATGGGGCGAAGAAGATGAATAGTACTGGGTTAAGGAATACTTGGTCAACAAATATCTGATGTGTCAAAGGGGTAACTGGATGACCACTTCATTTTGCCTAAAAGGACCTAATCGACCCAACAAAGTGTAATTCGTTCCCTTATAAAGCCACAAAATAAATTAAGTGGCTAAATGGGTAAATCTTAGAAACATAATATGGCATATATATGTCATTTTCCCAATTAAAAATGCAAAAACAATAAAATAAAACTATTACACCATGTCAGTTATTAACCAGAAATTTTGGTGACTTAGACTTTATAAAAAACATGGTTTAGATCAATGAATATGAAAAAGATTTAAACATTATCTTAATACAGATTCAAAATTTCGAGAAGAATGTATATTATAATGTTGATGTGCATTATCGCTATTTAATTTTAAATTTAAATTAAAATATTATAAGGTACAAAAGATTGACTTATAATTATGATGACGTAATTCATTCTTCTAACAAAAAGAAAGTTTATTTATTTTTTTGTAGATCTGATAATGATCAAATGTTAAGAGTTCCTGAACAAAATTTTTGAAACTTGTGTTTATTAGTAGAACTATTTCTATTAAAATAGTCGTAATGTATATGATAATTATACTTCTCAGTTAAACCAAACCTCATGCTAATAGCCTTACAGGTATATATGTGGAATCTTCAAATTAAGTAAAGTACCTCAACCCCATTTCTTAGCAATTTACAATTTCAGTTTCGTAACTTATAAGTTTCTAGGAAAGCTACATATGGTATGACCGACTTTAATTTTAAGCAGTGGTTGAATACCTAAGCAGTTATGGCGGTAAAAATTTCAAATATCGGTCACCGTCCGCTATTTGATATCGGTGGCATAGAGGTGCTACGCACAGCGGTCTTTTAATATTATGTAGAATATATATATATATATATATATATATATATATATATATATATATATATATATATATATATATATATATAGGGTGAAGTTAAATAAAAAACCATAATTAACCAAGGAACCGATGAACCAATCTTTTTTCAACTTTTAGAACTTATTTTTTATCAAAAAAAACTAAAAATACATAAATTCATAACTTTTTATCATTTTTCCAATGATATCAAATTCGATAAAAAAAAATTTCCGTCAAATTCAAAATGTGAATCTTTAAAAATTCACAATGTGAATCTAAATTTACACGGTGATCCGAAAAATATATTTAACATTCACAATGTTAAGTTATGAATTTAGATATTTTTAATTTTTTTTTTTCAATAAAAAATAAGATCTAGAACTTGAAAAAAAAATTAGTTCTTTAAAGAACCAATAATTATGGTTCTATTGAACTTTTCCATATATATATATATATATATATATATATATATATATATATATATATATATATATATATATATATATATATATATATATATATATATATATATATATATATATATATACACACACACGTATGACCAATATTTGACGATTTATTTATTTATTTATTTTTTTCAAATGTGGATATATGCACATTTTAATAGTTTCATAAATGATTTATGGTATACACCGAGGAAGGAAAAAAGACAGGTGAAACTTGAAAGTATTTCCAATTAGGTCTAAACAAAAGCCAAGTAGTCTGGAGTCATTTTCTTTGTTTAATTGAAACAGTCCAATTCTAACCTCATGAAAATAGGAATGTTGAATCTTCAAAAGTCAGGTACGTCAAGTCAATTTCTTCGGAATTTACAATTTCACTTTCTTAATTTATAAGTTTCCATGATCAACTCTACATAAGGTATGATCGACATTAATCGAAAATAAGTTGTCTTAAATTTCCTTTACGAAGTCCATTACTTTCAAATTGTTAGTCTAGTCTCAAATTACTCATCCGTTCCCATCGTTGATAATGGTTGTTCTTTCTAAATTTACTGAAGGATCATCTTCTCCTACCAACGATTATAAATATGACGTGTTTTTAAGTTTTCGGGGTGTTGATACTCGATATGGTTTCACTGATCATCTCCATAAGGCCCTCCTGGATACCAATATCTCAGTCTTTTTGGACGATGAAGAAATTGAAACCGGAGAAGATCTGAAACCGGAATTAGAGAGTGCAATTAAAGAATCCAGGGCTTCTATTATTGTGTTGTCAAAGAATTACGCCAATTCATCATGGTGCCTTAATGAATTAGTATTGATCCTTGAGCAACGAATGGCATGCAACCATATTGTCGTCCCGATTTTTTATCATGTCGAGCCCACCCATATTAAGAAGCAAGAAAGTACCTTTGGAGTTGCAATGGCTGAGCACAAACACAAGATGGTGGCAGAGATAAATGCAAATAAAAGAAGTCAATTGGGTCAAAAGATTGACAGATGGATTCAAGCTCTTACCGAAGTTGCTGATATAAAAGGGGAGAATGCAAATGGCAGGTAACCACTTTCTTAGTTTCTTACCCAATTTTTTTTTTCCTGCGATATTGTTTGATTAACACATGAAATGTTAATATAGCCTTCTCACTGTGCATTTCAATAAATTTCTCTAATATCATCAAATAGACATAACTTGATCTATTTAAACTTTATAATGAAAATGCATAAATTTGAATCCGAGTTTTTAATTATGTGAGCTCATTAATTAATTTGTATAGATAGATTATACATCCTGAATTTTTTAGCATTTAAAATCAAATATCGACTTTTACCAATAAGGGCAATGTATTTTAACTTCTACCAATAAAGAATCTACCCTTAAATTTTACATTATAGCAATTTTTAATGTGGTGTACGAAGAACACTCAAGAAGTTACCATATGACTTTTACCAATAAAGAATCTACTCATAATCATCAATACAAATGTCGAATCTACATTCAAGCATGACCGATAGAATAGAAAAATAAGATCACCCACAACAGTTTCTCAAGTGGCTTGCAAATGAGATTTTTCATGTCACCTCACCTTTCATCTATCAAATATTGCAAGGCATATTGCATGCCACTTCATTATTTTTGGGCCCCACATAATTATACAAAACATTTACCTTTTTTACATTATAGCAATTTTTAATGTGGTGTACGAAGAACACTCAAGAAGTTACCATATGACTTTTACCAATAAAGAATCTACTCATAATCATCAATACAAATGTCGAATCTACATTCAAGCATGACCGATAGAATAGAAAAATAAGATCACCCACAACAGTTTCTCAAGTGGCTTGCAAATGAGATTTTTCATGTCACCTCACCTTTCATCTATCAAATACTGCAAGGCATATTGCATGCCACTTCATTATTTTTGGGCCCCACATAATTATACAAAACATTTACCTTTTTTATATGAATAATACATTAATTTATGAACTTATTTGTTACATTAAATATATTTAGGGGGTTTTGACTTTATTGACCATCGAAGTCTAAAAGTTGTCACCATTTGGCCACTAAAATATTAATCGTGCAACTTCTTACAACCTTCATCCATATTGTGATAACGTGGCGTTAAATTCATATGAAATGAAAAAAATTACCCTCGTTTTTGTTATTTTCACATTTCTATGAACTTAGGGACAATAATACTAATTTTACAAAAAAAAAAATTAATTCCATGTCAGCACCCACTACAAGAAGACTGGGCAATAGCGGCGACGAATGTCGTCGCTAATGGTAAGGGTTGTCGCCGCTAATACCTTTAGCGGCGACATGTTGTTGCAAATGCGTCGCCGGTGATGCTTCGTTGCTAATACGCATCTAGTCGCCGCTAAAGGGTCCTCGTCGCCGCTATTGACTTGTCGCCGCTAATATTTCACCGTCGCCGCTAATAGGATGTCACCGTTAATGCATAGATGTCGCCACAAAAGATGTCGCCACAAAAACAGTTTTGGTTTTTTTTTTATTTAACATTAAATTTATAAAAAACAATATAACATTTATAAAATCTGATAACTTTTTATAGAAATATTAATCGATACACAACCAATCCAAAATATTAATCCATACCACAACCTAAAGTATTCTTCCAAATTACAAAACATTTCATAAAATCCTAAAGTAACTACTCGTCCTCATCATTTCCTTCATTATTTGGTAGCGGCAATGAAGGAAACCACTCTTCCAATGCTGCAGAACAGATCGGGTCCTTTAGTATTGTTTGCAACATTTCCAACTACAAAGAAAACAAAATATATTACCAACATATCATAATAGCATTATAATTTCCAAAAATTATAGCATTCTACAAAATATCAACATATCAAATACACTTAAACATACATCTACTTTCCATTATAGCAATTACTTTCCAAAATATTACCAAACTACAAAATATCAACATATCAAATCATAACCAACATATCATTATATCATTCTACTTTCCATTATAGCATTGTACTTTCCAAAAATTACAAAACTACAAAATATCAACATATCAAACCATAACCAACATATCATTATAACATTCAACTTTCCATTATAGCATTTACTTTACAAAAATTACCAAACTACAAAATATCAACATATCAAATCATAACCAACATATCATTATAGCATTCTACTTTCCATTATAGCATTGTATTTTCCATTATATCATTTATACTTTTCAACTTAAACTAACAATTACCTGTGATTGCGGTTGTTCTTGTGTCACTACTTGTTCCTGATCGTACATGGACACAACGGTAAGGGGTTTACGCCCAATGCCTCTGATATGTCCGCGTCGAACACCCAATATTCTTTCAAAACAGTTTTTTATATCAGTGGGTGTTAGACCGCTTGCTTTAGAAGTAGCTTGGGTTCGTTGGTTGATCTCCTCGAGTAAAGCATTCTATATTTTCAAAAAATAATAAAAATCATAAAAATTAGATTACTAAATACCCTTGACGATATAAACACTTATATGAAAATACAAATTAACCACTTACGTATTGTTGCTCGACTGCAGGACTATAAAATACCCCTTGGCGATTGGAATTAGCCTTACGAAAAACTTCGATTCGACTGATATCCTATTTAACATTAAAAATTAGATTATTTATACTTTAAATAAATATTTAAATATATCATAACTTACTTCTTTGAAGCATGCATTGATGTACGAGCTCGACCCCCCTCTGTTTACAACTACTTGTTTTGCATGACATTCTGTGTTTGACGCCGAACGCCTTAAAAATTCTAGCGTTTGAAAATGTTCGACTGCCTTCACCCAATTTTCATGTGACATTCCCTGGGGGGGGGGGGGGGGTTGTTTAATGCGGCTGAGATATCTGCAGGCCCCCCAATTTCCTTAAAATAAGAATGAGCTTTACTTTTTCGGCCTCTGTAAACTTTTGCAAGACTCGAATCAGTGCCCCGCAACAATTGAGCACGCTCTGGATCATGTTAACCTTATCTAAATCAAATTTATTCTGTAAAATAAAAAAAATTTAGTTAATTAAATAACAATCACAACTAAACTTAAAATTGTATCCAAGTTACCTTTAGATGCACAACTGTTGCGTTCCTTAAGGCGGGGGAAACATTGTCCCAACCAGATACCTTGAAAGGGACGTTGTTCCACAAATACCTCCCAATTTCATGTGTGAACCATGCTTCCCGACAGGGGAATATGTGATATCCCCGTCGAAATTCAAATCCACAGGCTTTCCCTTGTTTGCCTGTATCAACTTTCCCAGCTCGATATTTTTTGACATGCCCCTTCTTTTCTTTGGAAGCTCGGATGAAAAAATACAATTAAAAATATTAGTCACGATAACTTATAATAAAATAATAAAAATAGTTAATAAATATATCATAATAAAACTTACCATCTTGTTCGTGCTCACCACGACCAAAGCCTACTGGAGGTGGTGGATCCCCGGCTCCATCACCTCCATGTCCAAGCCCCATAACATCGGCCATCATGGCAAAGAGTATCGCCCAAGTAAACCTCATTTGTAGCCTGTAAATTACAAGATGTACAATATAGAAATACAATATGAATAAAAGTTAGTTACCCTGCGAAATTGTAAGATATACAATATAGACAAACAACATAAATAAAAGTTAGACAAACAATATGAATTAAAGGTACATTTCAAATAAAGTTTCTATTACAAAAAAAACATTTCATTTTTTTAATCAGAATCTTCATCATATACTTCAATGTCTTATTCATCAGTATCATAATCAGAATCGTCATCATCATAATCAGTCTCTTCCTCGAAAACATTATCGATTCTACCCGTTGGCGGAGGTACTTCAGTCTCGTCTTCATCGTCATAATCAGCATTGTTTTGAGCTACATCAACATTGTTTTGAAAGTATTGTGAGAAGTCGATAAAAAGTCTAGCTCCAAATGAAGAGTTGTTTTGAACTATGTCAACATTTTCGGCCTCCACATTGTCGACATCTTGGACAGAGTCACTGTAAGCATTTTGGACACGAGCATTGTCGGATGGTAGATCCCAAATACTTCAATGATTAACATGCTCGACGACACAACGAGGGTTGCTGTTTTGGTTTCTTCGATGATTAACAGGCTCGCGGATGTAGAACACTTGTTTGGCTTGCGAAGGATATATGAGTTGATCATCTTGGTACGCTTCTTTTTCTGTGTCGATACTGATGAAATTATCATCAGGAATATCTCCCGTATCGAACCACTTGCACCGAAATATTACAGTCGAATAATCATATGGATATTGCACCTTCATAATCTCTTCTAACTGGCCATAATATTTCTCTCAATTCTCACCAACCGCTAGAACCCCAGAGTTTTGCGTTTTGCGTTGTGCATCACGACTAAGTACCATAAACCTAACACCGTTGACTATGCACGCGGTGTAAGTATAAACATCCATTTGTGAACCCATTGAAAGGGCTGCCAACTCTTTGTGGAATTTTGGAGAGTTTTCTTTTTCCATCTAATAAACCTATTAAACATATGTTGATGTGTTATGTATTCTTGATTCGTTATATTTATCAAAAATACTTGTTTGTTAATTATTATTACCTTTTCAAGAAACCAGTTGGGAAATTCGGTCTTTTCGTCACTTTCAGGATGTTCATATTTGAATTTTCTTTATTGATGAATATATATATATATATATATATATATATATATATATATATATATATATATATATATATATATATATAATTGATGAATGGAAAAAAGTAACAATAAATAATGAAATATAATTAAAAGTAAGAACACTTACTCGATGTATTGTCTGACTTCTTGACAACTATTCAGTATAAACCATTCTATATTACGTTTCTCCCTTATATCAAGATGTTTGATTTGCGTTGCGCTCGTCGGTCGACACTTGGACTCAAACATCCAAAACTTTGTTTTTTCAATGACAACGTCTTCGTTTCTTTTAAGGCGATTGACATCTCGAAGGTACATCGAACAAAATGACAATGCTTCTTCAGCAACATAACCTTCAGCTATACAACCTTCCGGCCTCGCCTTATTTTTGACATAGTTTTTTAGTTTTTTCATATACCTTTCGAACGGATACATCCATCTCATACATACCGGGCCTCCGGCAATCGCTTCATCAGGTAAATGCAAAACTAAATGAATCATAATGTCGAAAAACGCTGGAGGATAAATCAACTCTAACTTGCACAAGATTCTAATAATGTCTTCTTTTTCTTTCCTCATATCCTCCACCTTTAGTGTTCTGGACCAAATTTGCTTGAAAAACGTACAAAGATCTACAATTGGTGTAGAAGTTTCTTTGTCCAATAACGCTCTAACTCCAATCGGTATCAAACGTTGCATAAGAATCTGATAGTCGTGAGATTTCAACCCAATAATGTTAGTATCATTATCTACCACTTTCTTACTGATGTTAGATCCAAACCCATCGGGCAATTTAACATCTCTTATAAATTGACAAAAGATTTTGCGGTCAGGTTTCTTGAATGAGTACCTTGCATGTGGTCTAGTGAACTTGTTACCCTTTTTTTGCAACCATTGATTACGCCGGATATTCAGATTTCTCAAGTCCTCACGTGCATTTGATGTGTCTTTACTCTTATCATTCATCATATAAGTACCCAAATGACTCTCACCCACATTTTTCTCGACATGCATCAAATCTATGTTGTGCTTCAGCTGCAGAGAAGACCAATACTCGAGCTCGAAAAATATGCTACGTTTCGACCAATTCAACTCGAATCCTTGTCGATCCATGTTTGCCTTGAGAGTGTTAGGATGTTTACCCGGTTTACGAAGTATTAGACGACCTAGTTGCTCTTGTATGTCTTCATTAGTAAAGTGTCTCGGAGCGGGTCTTGTCTCGGGTTGCCCGTTAAATTTCAAACTCATCCTTAATGGATCATCAGCATCTAAGAACCGACGATGGACGATATAAACGACTTTATTTACTGCACGGTACGAGGGAGTGTCTTCATTGCAAGTCGGGCATGCCCTCTACCCTTGTCCGCTCCAGCCCAATAAACTACTACGAGCTGGAAAGTCGTTTATTGTCCATAACAACATAGCTTTCATCGTGAAGAATGTGTTTGCCACTGTGTCTTTAATACGTACGCCTGATTGGCACAAAAACTTAAGCTCTTCCACTAACGGCCTAAGGAAAACATTTATGTCCTTTCCAGGCGCTTTAGGGCCGGGAATCAACAAGGCCAACATGAATGATGACTCTTTCATACAAAGCCATGGTGGCAGATTGTATGTGGTGAGTACATCTGGCCACGTACTATGCGGATTGCACATGTTACCAAATGGGTTAAAGTCATCAGCTGCCAGCCCTAGACGTACGTTGTGAGGTTCACTCGAGAAGTCAGGGTAATCTACATCAAATTTTTTCCAAGACTCTCCATCAACGGGATAACGCATCACACCATCTTCTGATCTCCAAGTACTATGCCATATCATATTTTTGGAAGTGTACCGTGAACAATACAAACGGCGTAGTCTAGGGGCCACTGGAAAGTACTGTAACACCTTATGAGCCACTTTCTTACCCTTGGTATTTTTATCAATCCACCGACTCTCTTTACAAACGGGACAAACTTGAAATGACTTGTGTTCCTTCCAGAAGAGAAAACAATCGTTTTTGCACACATGTATTGACTCGTACCCCAAACCTATCTTCTTCAGTTTCTTTTTTGCTAAATAATATGAACGGGGAACCTTGTTGTCTGGTGGAAATGTCGAATGCAATAACTCAAGGAGTTGATCAAATGAACTATCAATCCATTTGTTGTTGACCTTGATATGCATCAGCTTTGCTAAAAAATCAAGGAAAGTAAACGTGCAACCAGGATATAACTTGGTTTCGACTGCCTCTAACAACTCTTTAAAATCATCATCGACACCGCTACCCCCTGTATTCGAGGTTCCTTCATCGAGGTTTGTATCATTTTCTCTCAACTCCCACATAACATCGTCAATAACATCAGCCATCTCGTTGCTTGTCGATACGACATCTACAACTAGAGGGATTAAAGGTTCACCGTGATATATCCACGTTTTGTATGATTGACTAAAACCATATATACGAACATGACGTCTCATTGCTTTCGGATCCATGAAGTAATGATTATCACATTTCTCACACGGACATCTGGTTTCACCTTTACAATCTAGGTGTAACATG